>NC_028642.1:57456280-57526181 GCF_001406875.1 Solanum pennellii
AGCGAGGTATAAAGTCTTCTCGCGATATATAAATTTCAAATTCGCGATGCATGATTTTCGCGATGCATGACTTTTCGCAATGCATGATTTTCTGCGATGCATGATTTTCGCGATGCATGTTTTACGCGATGCATGTTTTACGCAGTGCATGATTTCCGCGATGCATGATTTCCACAATGCATGATTTTCGCGATGCATGTTTTTCCGCAATGCATGATTTCCGCGATGCATGATTTTCCGCAATGCATGATTTTCGCGATGCATGTTTTTTCCGCAATGCATGATTTTCGTGATGCATGATTTCCGCAATGCATGATTTTCGCGATGCATATTTTTTCGCAATGCATGATTTCCGCGATGCATGATTTTCCGCAATGCATGATTTTCGCGATGCATGTTTTTTCCGCAATGCATGATTTTCGCGATGCACGATTTCCGCAATGCATGATTTTCCGCAATGCATGATTTTTAACGAGGCCTGGATGGCTCGATAATGTTCCAACTGTAACGAGGTGGATGTCTCGATAATGGTCCAACTGTAACGAGGTGGACGGCTCGATAATAATCCAGCTTTAACGAGGTGGACGGCTCGATAATATTCCTGCAAGATAAAAAGAAACTTGTTTAGAAATCACTTGAGGCAATATAAAGGAATAGAGATAAAATAAGGTGGGAGATTTTCAAGGTTTTGTTGAGGAGTCCACGATGGGTGCAAATGACGCCTTTTGTCATTCTTGACAGCTTTATATAGCCATTTTTGTGACTTCAATGTTCCTGCATCCAAAGAAAAATTCTTAGTTTGAAAGACTGATTTGTGTTGGTCCTGTCTCCATGCTCCTTCTTGCAGTTGGCTTACACGCTCGCCCGTCCTTTATATGACATATTTTGATGGAATTTTGAGGACCCTCCTCGAAATTTGTCCTGATCTACGATATAGAAGAACTCTCATGACTTGCTCTGTTAATTCCGAGGTTGCTCATTCTGGGATTTTGAGGCCCCTCCCCAAAATTTGTCCCAATTTACCTCAACAAGTGACAAATGACATTTGTGGAATTTTTGAGATCATCTCAAAAATTCTGTCCCAGTTGCAAACTAGATTATCGTANCTTGATTTTTTTAGAAAAATCAAGAAAACTTTGTTTCTAAACAACTTAAACAGAAAAAATTGTTTTGAAACATTTTTAAGGGTTCGGGATTCTTATTAGCGTCTTAGGAAGGTTTCAATAGAAAGCACCTAAGACGCTCCGCTAACTACGGTTTTCCGGCGATTAACTTATTTGACTATTTTATTTTAACTCTTGCGAATCTTTTAAAGATGTATTTCTCAAATCTAAACGAACTTGCAAAGTTTTATTGTTTTAAAATTCCGTCTAAAGTTAAACTTTTTTTAACTTTAACTCTAAGCAACTTTCTCATTTGAACATCTATCATTTTAAAGTTTCAATTTTTAGTTTTAGTTTGACAAAGCAAAAGACGTTCGATGGGGGGTTTGGAGTTTCTAATCCTAGACTAAAAGGCATTCAAAGCAAAATATAAACAATAGTAAAGAGAGAGAGAGAGAGAGGGGGAGAGAGAGAGAGAGAGAGATTTGGATCCAAACTCGGGTTCTGTTCGCCTTGACCGAGTTTTGGACCCACTTGTTTTTGGATTTTTAACCCATTCACCTGTCCTAATCTAAACATATAAAATAATTACAAGAAAGATAAAAGGGACAAGGGCTTATGCCCGAAGCAAATACAACATAATAACAAATAAATAATAGAAGGGTCTTCTAATCCGCTTTCATCAACTTTCTCCAATCTCCGTGGATTTTTGAATCTGCACTTCTGTCTTGATAGTTGACTTGATGATAGAAAATATGAGTCTGTTCGAAAGCAGCGAACTGGAACGAGTACGAACGGAGCAGAGAAACGACGACCTCGCACACCACTCGAACACAGCAAAGGCGTCCGAACGGAAATCTGCAAGCGAGCACACTGTGACACGACAGCGATCTCTCGATTTCCTTTCGGTTTCCCCTGTTTATCGAAATCCGACAGTGAAGCAAAACAGAAATCGATTTCCCAAGAAACTTCTACTAATTCTTCGCGGGATAACTATCTCTACTTTCCAAACAAATTTTAAAACCACCCCAGACTTCGACCCTCTGTGATGAAACTCTATTCCAAATTTTCCAACCAGACTTCCAGCCTAAAATCTTCCAAACCCAAGTTTTTCCCTCTCTGAAAATTTTCCACCCAAAAATTGCTAACCAAAGTTTCAACCAAAGATTCAACCTAAACTTTCGACAAAATTTCTGAGAAATGTCCCAACCCTACTGAAAATTTTTTCAACCCCCTCAATGTTTTTCGGAGGGGGTATTTATAGAGGAAACTTAGGGTTTCGAGGGAGAGGGCTGGAGGGAACGATTTAGGCCCCTTCGAATTTGAAATTCGAATCCCCAATCTTATCCAAAAAAGCAATTCAAACGGGAAGAGAGATGGAGGGTCGGGATGATTTTGACTGTCCTTGCGAGCTACGTGTCATCATCTTGTCGTGGCAAGGACGAAAGCTTGTCGTTTTGCTCACTGCGAGGCTGCGACGAGGACAGGATTGCAGGGGGGCTGTCGCGAGGACAACTGGAGCGCAGGTTTCCGTTACTCCTCGCTTCGTCCTTCTACGCGCTAGAGAGAGAGGGGTGAGAACGCGTGAGGGAGACGCGAGAGAGGAGAAAGAGACGGGAGACGAGAACGTGTGGGGGGTGCTGGCGTTCTGTTTTTTTTTCTTTCTGGGTATTTCTGCGTCTGAATGAACGCGTGAGGGGAAGGGGAAGAAGGGAAGGGGAAACGGGTCGGAGCGGGTCGAGGGAACGGGTTGAGGAATTAGGCTGGGTTAAGGTTTTAAGGGTTGGGTTGGGTAGGAGGGATAATTGGATTATGGGAATGTTTAGTGGGCTTAGGCGTTGGGAAGAATTGGGCTGCTGAGTGAAATTTGGGCATTAGGTGGGCTTGAGGGATTAATTCGGTGGGCTGGAACGGGAAATGGGATTGGGAAGAGGGAATGGGCCTGGGATTTTAATTGGGGTTGGTGGAGGAGTGGGCCTGGGTATCAAAATGGGTTGGAAGGGAGAGAATTGGTATTTGGGAGAAGGCCCAGATTCGTTTCTTCAAAATCAAAAGGGAAAATGGGTTCAATTTAACAAATAGCCAATTGATTTAAAATAAAACGAACTTGGTATAAATTTATTAACGAGCTTATTTATTTTGTAACATAACTATTTAAATTATAAAATAATGATTCAAATATAGTTGTGATTTAAAGTAAACTACTTTAATAGAATACTCTCTAAACTTAAGATATACATATATACATATACATATATATATATATACATATACATATTTATATATATATATATACACATATGTATATATATATATTTGGAATAATCACAAAATATACTACTTATATACATAATTATGTAAAAAAAAATATATATATATATATATATTATCGAAAATTATGTCAAAGCGTATTCGAAGTAACATAACATTCATACATTATATATATATATATTTAAATTTTTTTTTTATATATATATATTTTTTTTCTAATTTTTTTTTTTTTTATTTTCGCAAGATTTTATAAAACTAATTGAATTAAATAATTTGAAAAACTCTCGAAGCTCGATAATTAATTTATACCGACGCGGGTCAAAAATTGGGTGTCAACAATCCTAATATGTTGTTTATTATGTTTTAGATTAGCACTACACTATTTGTGCCAGACTTTGCTTGTTTCCTTGTTACTTAGCTTGTTATATTTTTTTTACCGTTTCATTCTTCTTTATATCTGGATTTGCTATATTTGAGTCGATGGTCTTTTGGAAACAACCTTTCTTTCTCCATGAGATAGTGTTAAAGTCTGCATAAGTTCAACATTTTCTGATTTCACTAGATATGTTGTTATTGATTTACTTATTATCTCCATATACCACACATTGTATAGTGTCTCATTCAACAATAATGTGTTCATATGTATATAATAAAGTATAGGACGGTATTATTGTAACTTCAATTATATGCATTGCTATCCCTTTCTTGCCAACCAAAATTTTTGGAACAAATAAGAAACCAAAGCATGCAGATGAGGAGTAAATTCAAATATTCCACTTGCTGATGGCTACTCCTGTTGTATTTCATCTCCTTTTTAATCTAACATGATAGAGAAATATGAATTATGATAGCTTGAGTCTGACATTTTATGTACCCAATTCCTGCTTTTATAAGGATAAATTCAGCATCCTTTTCACCCATCCTATTCATATATAGTACTACTATTATCATTTAACCTTCAACCAGTTTGTATGGGATTAGATTTAGAGACCTGTTTTTTATAACCGCCCAGGGTTGTAGTCTTAAGTACTTTATCTTTAATCAGAGTTCTCGAATTTGAGCTTTTAATATAAAGTTATCTTTGATAGAAAGTGCTTTATCCCAAAATAGGATCTTTTGCTACGAATTTGAAATAATCGCGCCTTAACGCGTAGCAAGTGGAAAAAAAAAGATAGCCAGAGCTATCCCTTATACAGGACCACTTGAAATTTTTAACAAGGCATTTTTGGGGTTTATCTGCCTCTTTGTCATTGCGTTTTGTCTACAAAATTCACAAACCATCTCCGACCCATCTCTATTTTACTTTTCATTTTCTATATTTAAAGAGTAAAATAGAGAATGTCCTCTCCAACCCACTTCCAGATTACCCTCTATTCTCTATTTATTGAGAGGTGAATAGTAGTTCTCCAAATTCACACTCTCTATTTTACTTTTTCAATATTTTATTATTATTTCCATTTAACATATTATTTTACATATAGTTTCATTAATTAAATATCTAATATTCATAAGTCATTTTAAAAATTATATAATATTTTTTATTTTATTATTAATTTTCATTATAAAGAATATAAAAATTACAATGGTTAGACGAAAATTTTAATTTAAATACAAAATAACAATATAATACATAGCATAATAATTTAAATACAACATAAAATACAATAATAATATAATAATTAATTCGCGATGAAACGAGACCGTGTCAAAAAGATGTTGAACGAGAATTCAAAGTTTTGCAATTATTGCAAGTCCGTCACGTTTTCGGAGAAAGAAAGTGTTACATAATATAATAACTATATATATTATACTACACAACGTGATAGTTGAGGATGAACGTGATCTTAATGCACCAATTCAAGATATCGTAGAGGCTTCAACTCCAACGACAGAAATGGTGTTAGATGAAAATCTTCGATTTGAACAATTTTTAGCTAGACATAATAAAAAGGACAAAAATGATCATTTTGAATTCCGTAATGCATTAATAGAGTATTTATAGGAGCAACGTATAATTTCGAAAATTGAGTGATTATGTAATGTTTATCTAATCGTATTTCAATTTTATTTGAATTTGTTCGTTAATTTATATGCTATATAATATTCTCGTGCAATTTATGGTATTTAAATTTTTTGAATAAAATATAATAATTAAATAAAAAATTGAAAAAATAACTTTTTGTATCACATGAGAATTATATAAAGTAATTATTGGAGAGTAAAATAGAACGTAGGATTGGAGATGCTCTCATTCTGACTTTGCTTCTCAATTTTTACTGTTACTGTTGACATATACTTCCTCCCAAGTCCCAAAGTTTACTTCATCACATTTTATTACTTTAGACTAGTTTTTGAAGTTAAATTAGATTGAAATAAGTCAATAAGTATTTAAAAAATATATGAAAAATGCTATAATTTTATAATTCTTTTTATAATAATATAATAAAATATATATTTTTAAATATTAATCAATCAAAATGTAACAAGTAAAAGTGATCCGAAAAAGTACTCTTTCTGGTACCAACTCCGTGAGAAGTTATCTTGCCGACGGTAGTACATTATTATTATGATTTCACAAATAGACTAGTACTTATTTGATTAGAGTTTTAAATAATAATTAATTACAATTCAATAATTTAAAAATATATGAGGATATCCACACAAAGCTGCATCATTAAACCCTCTAGCTAATAGTAGGAAAAAAAATAGAAAAAACGAAATGATTTGAATAGTCATTATCCAAACAAAGTAAAAACGACGTAAACCGGAAAATGTAGAAAAAAAGATTACCAGAATTGGGAGCCAACAAATGGCTAGAAAAGTGTAAACATCAGTACTCAGTACCAGAAAACTATGTGTTCCCATCCATATTAAATGCATATAATTAACTCATTCATTAATTAATGCAATTACCGACTTCGCTTTTTTTATCTAGTGTTTAGTTTCTGATATTTCTAATAAAGTTCGATTAAGTTGAATTTAAATATCACAAAACTCATTTATAAAGATGACACTCTCAACCAAATTTTATTCATAACCAACACTTTGAATCTGATACACACCTTTGTCATCCCACCTAAACTCATATCGGTGAGGAAAGACTAGTTATGCAATGAAAAACTCTTCTATCCATTTTGTTGTCATGAAGAGGACTTGAAACAAACACTGAATCTAGATGTTGTGACCACTTAGGATTGAGAAAATTGATTTGATGGGTTGATTGATTATATTAGTATGCCTCTAATACATTGATAAGGTCGGGACTGTGTTCGCCTGACTTAGATTTGCCGCCCAATAAGATCTTGAGCAAGCTGAGTTGATTTGATTTGATTTAACGAGATAAATATGAACAATCATTGGGTTTCAAATACCAAATAATTAGGTTGATTCAGATAATTTGTCAAGTCTATATATTTTGTAATATATATATCATCTGTTCATTTTATTTTTTCAGAATTACTAGTCCAATTTTTTTTAATTTTTATGAAATGTTGATAGTAATTATTTTTTAACTGATTTGATAGCCTTGGAAAAAAAAATCCATGCTACAAGCCATGTATAGCTAGATGTTGAACTCTATAGTTTTTTAACACCGTAATATAATTGAGTATGGGTTAAGTGTGACATTAATTAATAGTACAAACAATATGAATCAAAAATTGCAAGTACCCATTTTCATCTTATTTTTTTTTAATTCGTTCATATTCAATCTTATCCGTTCATTAAAGACCACCTATAATATATCCAGCCATGCTTATAGCCATAGGGCATGGAGGTGAGAAATGCCTTTTACTTTTACATGCGAAATTAATTACCACTAGTGAAAAAAGTCTCCGTTACTGAAAACCATGCAATTTTCTTTTCTTACCTCATCGATTCACCTCTCTCCCTCAGACTCTCGCTCGTCACTCTTCGTCTCTTGCTCGCTTTCTTTCACTTTTATACAAATACAAGTGTATAAAATGTATTTTTGTGTATAAAGCGAGAAATTTTTTTATATATACATATATTTTTGTTCCCCTGTCCCAGATATCGCTCGTCATCCTCGCATCTATCGCTTATACAAACAGAAACGAAATGTACAAATTGTGTTTCTGTTTGTAGAAAGCGAGAGAAAAAATTGTATGTACCAATGCATGTATCTTCGTCCTATACATTTATAATTATACAATACAAATATTCTCCTGCCCAATTTTCTTTTGTCTTTCTCTCTTTCTCGTTTTATACATATACAAATTATACAATTGATTTGTATACAACTACTTTCTTTTGTATATGTATAGCAAAGTATACAATTGGTTTATTATATATGTATAACGAATTATACATATTTATGTTTGCTATGGAGCACAATATGAGATAAAGAATTAATTAAGACTATCTCCAACCCACCTCTATTTTACTCTTCATTTCTATATTTGGAGAGTAACATAAAGAATGAACACTCCAACCCACCTCCAAATCACTCTCTATTCTCCAAATTCAGAGAATTGAATAGTAATTCTCCAAATTTGGAGAACTACTATTCACACTCTCTATTTTACTTTTTCAATATTTTATTATATTTCTATTACGTTCCAATTAACATATTATTTTACATATAGTTTCTTTAGTTAAATATCTAATAATCATAAGTCCTTTTAAATGTAATAAAATTAATGTATTTTTTTAAATCTAATATTCTAATATATACTACTTTAATTTCAAATTAATGTATTTTTTTAAATAATTTTCACTAATAATAAAATTTCATTTTATTATTAATTTTCATTACAAAGAATATACAAAATTAAAATGGTAAGATGAAAAATTTAATTTAAATACAAAATAACAATAAAATACATAGCATATTAATTTAAATACAACATAAAATACAATAATAATATAATAATTAATTCGCGATGAAGGAAGAACCATGTAAAAAAGATGTTGAACGAGAAATCAAAGTTTTGCTTATATGGTAAGTATTTAAAGATATAATTTCTCTTTTACTCTTATTGGTTCCACTTAATTTTCTAATATATTTATAAGAAGAGAGAAAAATAAGTTACTTTTTTAAAGGATAATTTGATAAACATTTCAAAGTCTTAATTATTTCTTAAACTCTATATCAGATCAAATATTACCACATAAAATGAGACGATAAAATAGTAATTTTGTGACCAAGAAAGCTAATACTATTATCATACGTTTCTAAAGTTCCACGTTGTGAGTCCTATTTAATTTGACTCACAGTACCCCAACGGCCCACACAGAGTAATATGTACGGATACTTTACTACTTGCGAGGCTCATTATTGACTAGTACTTATTATTATTATTATCATTACTAGTAATAATTTCTGATTACATTAATGCAAATGACAAGTGTACACATGGGATAATTACTCTATTCCTTCTCATTCACAAATTAGGCATTTTAATACTTTTACTCATGTTCGTTCGTTATTCAATTCATTAGAGGAGCCAATATTCTACATATACGTTATAATTTCAAGTAGGTGGGATGTAGGCAGGTAGATCTCAGGTGAGAAGTTGGGGTTTTCGGGATCTCAGTAATTTTTTCGTAAATTTTATATTTATTTTAAAAAATATATTTATATATCTCTGATAAGAATTTAATTTATCTTAAACACGTATAATAATATATTTAAAATTCTGAATCCAGCACCGAAGAAATCATAGACTTCTACACTAACAATCTCACACAAACGAAATTGAGCGAGTATATATTGTTTGTAGTTCCTTTTTTCTTAATGGTTGTTAATCAGTACAAGTTTAATATCTCGTTAAAATTAACAAGATAAAATCTAATACTGTTACGCAGTACGGATTGTGTATGCACGTGGCAATTTGATAAGCAATAATTCTTTATTGCTACTTGTCCAAGGGGCATGGAAGTTATTACTATATGTTATATAATATTTATTTTATTTTCAAAATTATAAATCGCCTAAAGATAACATACATGTGTAGATGTTTCTTTAAATCGTAAGCTGCATATAAGTTAAAACTTTTACTACTATAAAAGGTAGTGTAACTTGTTCCATTATTTATACTCAAGATAACCCACCATTATATTCCCACATATATAGAAAGAGAAAAAAAAAAGATATGGAGGATGAAATAAAAGAGTCAAAATTCAAGAGGATTTGTGTGTTTTGTGGGAGTAGTGCTGGAAAAAAAAGTATCTATAAGGAAGCTGCAATTGAGCTTGGAAGAGAAATAGTAAGAAAAATACTATTCTGCTTCTTAAACACTCTAATTGTTTTTCGTCTCTTTAAGATATTGATGATGATGATGCAACTTAACTTACACTATAAGAAAACTATGAATTACATGTGAATTTTTTTGGGATTAGTATGAAAATTCGTAAGAAACTTATCTTTCTGTAAATTTTTATGATAATATCAGAAAAATTCTCATGTAATTCACAGTTTTCTTATAGTGTTATGCATATACTTTATTGTTATTATAAAGTTTTCTTATAGTGTTATGCATATACTTTATTGTTATTATAAAGTTTTCTTATAGTGTTATGCATATACTTTATTGTTATTATAATGTGTAGATTATATGAATCATCTAAGCCAATTGTGAAAATGTTATGTTTTTGAAGTTGTTATTTTATTATATACTTCAATTTTTTTTGTATAAAACAAAGGTATCAAGAAAAATAGACCTGGTTTATGGAGGAGGCAGCATTGGTTTGATGGGTTTGGTCTCTCAAGAAGTTCATAACGGTGGTCGCCATGTCCTTGGGTCAGTTCTTTCTTCTTCAAATATATTTTTTTATTAATTAGGTGTGGTAACAAAATTTTACATGTTCTTTTCTTCAGTGTGATTCCCAAGACATTAATGCCGAGAGAGGTATGTTTTTTAGTCACAATATTTAGATGTTAATTTGAGTTATATATATACTCGATTATTAATTAGTTTAATAAAGTGAAACAAAGAAAATAAGAAAACAAATGAAATTAGGGGGATTTTGTGGTAGCCTCTCATATTTGATGTATTTTGTACCTCATTCTTGTTATCTTTGTATGAAGTTTATTCTTGTTGTTGGTATGTGATCCAAAAAAAAGGAAGTTGGAATATTTTGATACTAGTATTGTATTTAGTTATGTAGTATGTTTGGTTTTAATATTTTTGTTTTCAGAATTTTCTTGTTCGATAGCTATCGCTTTCTTTATTCCCTTCCCTCCCTTTTGGTCCCCCTCCTTCTAACACAACAATTTGTCTTCTTTGCGGACTACTTAATTTAGATATATATAAAAATAGGAACATGTTTCCGTTAGGATCAAACCTTATCATAATATCAAAAATTATATCTGATAGTAAAGGTATAACCTTATTTCTTAACTAAGCTCAGTATATTCGATCATGACCTACGATACTACCCCAATCTCTGCGCAAGCAGTATGTTGGATAAACAGGCTTTGTCATAGGTAGGATGTTGACTTTATCTAATAATTAATACCCCCTCCAAACACGTACCTTATTTAGCATGTTGCTCAATCTTGAGAATCAAATCCATGACCTTGATTCTGATACCACTTATTGTTAGAATCAAACACTTATCCATGCCAAAAACTATAGTTGATATAACTTTATTTCTTAAGAAATCCACCAAGTAAACGTCATGTTCTATCATGACTCCTGCCCAGGCCACTTCAACGCTCTCGTAGACCTTGCCATAGGCAGTACTATGTTTGACTAGATATTTTTTAGTTAAGCGAACACACTATATAATTAAACATGAAAAATCAGCTCCAAAAAAGTTCAACCATTATATAATATAATGGAAAATTGTTATATAGAGACTATACATCTTTTTATAGTTATCTTTCTAAATAAATAGAGATCGATTCATGACAGATCTGCATAGTTCGAGCAGAAAGCAATGGATGTAATTGAACGTGCCGTGTTGCCTAGTATATTAACAGCAGTTACGTACAATAGTAGACTGGAGAAAGGACGACGACCCTGCATAGAGGCTGCAATATATGCATTACAAGCCTCATCGTTTTCTTTTTGTTCTTTTCCCCACTGTTCTTCCTTTTTATTCTTGTTTTATATTGTTATAAATTGCAATTACGAGGTCGGTGATTTAGTCAGAATTTTAAATAAGGAGGTTCAGATTCAAAATTTGAAGAAATAGATACATAAAATAGTCAAAGAGAGTTCGATATCTACTTAAAAATTATATTAAGCAAATAATATAATTCTCCGACAAAGTAAATTTAGATGAACTCCTGACTACAAGGTGGCTCCGCCAGTGTCGTATATATACCCCTCTTCTGAGGCCACAAAGAGAGACCCCCCACCAATAGTTTCTGGAGATAATATGTCTAACTCAGTGACTCTATATATATATCCACTTGGTGTGGGGCTAACAAAGTTGAGTGTCAGTTGACTTCTTGTATGGGTACTTTGCATTGACTTTGGTGAAATTACATAACATATTAATCTAAATCTAGTCAAATGACATATGTAATTCATAAAAGAGTACTTATTTTTTCTTTACGTAGCGAAAGCAAAAGAATAAAATAGATCACAGTTGAAATTTACTAATCGATCGTGAATGTTACAATATGTTTGAACGATGACTTACTATGGGTGTCAGAGGCGGAGCCAAGACTGGGAGTTTGGGGATTCTAAATCAATTTTATTTGAGGGTTCATATGTTAATATAGATATACTTATTTAATTTTCTAATACAAATATAAGGTCTACGAAAAAGCTAGTAAATTTATCAGTATCCATGAATCCTCACCTAGCTTCACCTCTGATGAACTCGAATTTCCAACCATTTGAATACTTTTACTATAATAATAAATAGTTGTGGTGCCACATGCAGATAACTGGTGAAACAGTAGGAGAAGTGAAGGCAGTTGCAGATATGCACCAGAGGAAAGCTGAAATGGCCAAACATTCTGATGCCTTTATTGCTCTACCTGGTTCCTCTTCATTCTTCCCCATTTTTCACCATATAATAACCACCTTATCATATAAATAAAATTTTCATCAACAGGTTTATCATCTACTTTATAAAAAAAGGCATAATACATAAATTATAAATATGCTCTTTAATTTGACTTCGAATTATATTTATGTCCTTCAACTTTGGGTGTGTACAAATAGACTCTTAAACTTGTATAAAGTTGAACAAATAGACACACATGTCCTACATATCATTTTTTGTCCAACGTGGTGTCCTAAGTGTATTTTGTCATGTAGGACTCATGTGTTTATTTATTTAAAAGTTGGATAGTTAAGTGTCTGTTTGTGCATAATGAAAGTTGGAGGTCAAAGTTAAAATTTGAAACCAAGTTTAGGATCCAATATATATATTATGCCTAAAAAATTAATGTGCCAATAATATAATTGTCGCTATATGCACTAATATAGTATAGGAATTTATTTATAATCTAACACTCTGTATAATGTTGCTAAAGGCTCTAATGACTTTGGATGTAATGATATTAACTCAATTGCTGTTAAAGGAAAAAAAGTTATTGTCACTAAATATTTTGAATTATTAAAAAGAATCATTTTCTCGAAGATGATGGCATAAATTATCTTTGAATTCATTATTATTTTATACAATTAGATCAAGGTGATATACGACAATAAAATATTTTTTATGAGTACATCGATTTAATTATTTTTCGCTCGCATTCACTAATTTATACTATTTCTTTACAAAATACATATGACTACCTTTTATTTTCAAGACAAGAAATTAAACTAATACATATGACTACCTTTTATTTTCAAGAAATTAAACTATGGCAATTCTAGTGAAATTATTGGACTAATTGAGTAAATATTACAGGTGGCTATGGGACTTTAGAAGAGCTGCTTGAAGTCATTGCTTGGGCTTATCTTGGAATCCATGATAAACCGGTAATCAAATTTCTAATTACCTTTAATCAACTTAATTAGAATTTTTTTCCCCATGATTAACAGTAAATTGATTGAAATAATATTAATTGCAGGTAGGATTATTGAATGTAGATGGTTACTACAATTCCCTTTTGACGTTTATTGACAAAGCAGTGGAGGAAGGATTCATCTGCCCTAATGCCCCCCAAATTTTTGTATCCGCTCCTAATGCCAAGGAACTTTTAAATAAACTCGAGGTAAATGATATCAGAATCAGGTACATTTCTGCTTGACTTTTTAATCCACGCCCCAGTACTTGAAGAGGAAGTTATATAGATAAAAGTTTCATACTAGTTGAAAAATGAACAGGTGAACTGACTTTTAGGATAGAGTTGGGCTCAAGTACTATCATATTTTTATGATTGACTAATTCTGATTCATGTTGCATCTATTATTGATATATCTGAAATGCTTGTATGTTACTATCATTTTTCAGGGGTATTTTCTCAGTGATGAAACTGTTGCATCAAAACTTAATTGGGAAAATGTGGAGTCAGATTATTCCTCCAAGATGGTTGTCCATGCCTCCTCATGAGAAGATTAATTTTAGAACAACAATCAGTAATGTATAACTTATTTTTCAGTTTTGTTTTCTTACTATTTCTCTCAACTATGGTAAAGTGTTAATAATGATTATCATGGTTATAATATATTTGTTTTAATCTAGAAACTACCAACTACAGCTTCTTTTAAGTATTTTTTTAGTGATGTTTGAATGATCACGATTTTTTTTCTTTAAAAAAATGAAATTTAAAATAAAGAATAAATATAATTATAAATTAAATATCTTATTAAAAAATAAAAAAAATATTTTAAAATAACAGAAATCGAGTGGAATGCTTTCCCCTCGGATATTCTTTTCAAATTTGTTGTGAAATATATTTTTCTTAAGTGAACAATATTAATTAATCTTTCTTTTTTCTTAATAAATATATACGTATATTCTATTCTATCTTTTCGAATATATAAAAATATATTAAGTATATTATTTTAGTAATAGTACAAAAATATTTCTTTCAAAATTGAGAGAGCAAAGAAGTACGCAACCATGTGGAAATGCCTCGAGGTTGGTATTACTCCACTTATACTCAATCTAAAAACAGGACCAGGTTCTTCACCTTGACGGCTTGACCAAGTGATTGGCTTGTTTGTATACATTTGTGTTATATATATTAATTTATGTAAAAGAAAATTAGATACGATAATGAGTCTAAAATTTAGAATTTAAATTTTCACTAAAAGGTTTAATATATATTTAAAAAATAAACATATGATAAAGTCAAAGGAGATTTTTGATATCTATTTTATATACCTACAAAATAACTTTAGTCATATAATTTTCCGTTGAAGGGAGTTTGGAGAAACCCCATTGGCTCCACTCTCGAATATATACATTATCCTCTTTAAACTTTACTTATGAGATTGAATTGAATTTATTATTATTATAAAATAGGTAAGTAATGATTTATTTATCACTTCTATTTAATTGAATTCTTTTCCTTACTATAAACCTATAGTTTTTATTGTTTAACAATTGTCATATGCTATTAATTTTGAATTAATTATTACAATACTGAATAACTTAACTAAAATAAATATTTGATTCGAAATTCTTTATCATCATCTTGAGAAAAAAAAAAAGGAATACTTAAGCTGATTCTGTATGATTGAATCAAAGTAATTTGTACTTCATTCAAGCATTGGATCTTTTGAGTGCAGAATGATGCTTTGCGGCTACTATGGGTCTTCAAAAGGAACCGGGAACGAGGCAAAGACATCCTAAGAAGTTTGCCTATGGACTCTACCTCAACGACCTTCTTCCGTACTTTCACGAGAAAGCAAGCTATCGACCTTATCTCCGTTAGTTTTTCAAGATCAATACCCCCATTGGTCAATTATTGAAACTCTCAAGAGAATTCCTAGTGAAATTTTGTACAAAAGAAAAAAAGAAAATTCCTCTTTTGGATGAGGTGGACAACACCAAATGTGTATTATATGTTATTGGGAATAAAAACATTATATGTAATGGCATGGTCAAAATCGTGTTGCCCGTGAAAAGTTAGGCACCCGATCGACATGAAATACAATTTGATTAGTTGATGGTTGAATTTCAGATTGAGTTTCTTTGAATGGATATATAATTAAAAAAAAAATAAGTTAAAATTTATATTTATCTTTTTATTATTTTAATTAATTAAAAGATTAATGTTTAATACAGTTTAATACTTTTTATTTTATTTAAATACAATTAAATAACTTAAAATAAATTAATCCAAATAAATTCTTTCAAAAGTTTCAAAATAAACAGATTTGTACCATTTTTTATGATCCAAAATGAATGCGTTTATCTAAATTTCAAAATGTATTGATTACCCCTACCCCCCACAACGAATTTTTTTTTAAACCTCTTAAGGAGTGTGTCATAATACTCATTATTTTTTCTAAATGTTTTTTGGAACCGTTCATTTTACTAAACAACCTATCAACTTAGTAATTCCTCCCTTGAGATGAAAATCAACGTTTCATTAATCATCTTTTAGATAATATTTTCAATACTAAGTAACGGTATTGAAAAATCGAATAAAATTCTGTAAATTTATTAGCGATAAATCAATAGAATGATATATTTATTTTTTTCTACCCAATCAAGTAAAATGAAATAGAGGGAGTAGATGAAGTTGGGAGAATGTGAATTGTATAAAAATATTCAGCGTTGACAAAATAAATATAGCTTTATTGTGAATTAGACAAACTAAAGAAGCTTTTTTCTAATTTAGTGTTACTTGAGACTTGAGACACTACGTTAACTTTCAACCTCTCAAGCAACGCTTGCAATGAAGTCAGCTCTTCTCTTTGACCACACGTTCTTTAGTGTTTGCTTCAGGTGCTTGTCATTTTTTATTAAAAAAAAAATAATCATTTCGATTTTATTTTTTTGATATCAACTCGTTTAATTAATCCAGATTTGTGATCTTTAATAACCATTAGAGTAGAAACGCTTTTGATATTTTTCATCATACCATATTGAAGAGTTTCACATTTTAATATAAATGCATGCATTAATTATATGTATTAGTACTTCCTTATTTGGTGCATCTTTTCATGCTATGTATAACTAATTAGTTATACATTCTATTGTGTATCGAGGAGTGTAGTACTCTTGTAAATAAATATTTTTACACAATGTATATTATTTTATATAAGTATAACTAATACATACATTACTAATACACTCTATTGAATATTATTTTTATACACTTTACTAAACGATAATGTCTGCCAATATTGGCCCTCATGAAAGAAAAGAATCTGTCCATGACCAAAGGTTTGTTGTGTTCAACATTGACAGAGTTTGGCAAGAAGGCAATATATGTACTAAACCAATAAAGTCAATCCTTGCCAACCCATTTTTAATTTCTCCCACATATATAAATCTCTTCATTATTACTCCAAACTTTTTTTAGTTTACCTTGGAGGCTTTGCTTTAGCTTAATTTGCTGAATAAGAAATTAAAGGCACATCTTCTTTGTCCCCCATTCATTTCTAATATTTCTTTCTTGTTTCTTTACTTCCAAGGTAAATTCATATTTCTACCTAGCACTTCTTTTTTCTTCATATTTGTGTCCTACGGTATGTATTCCTTTGTTACCTGGTACTTGTTGCTGGTGGGAGGTAGCATGTATCTCATAAAATTAGTAGTGGTGCACGAAAGCTGACCCAGACATCTTGGTCATAAACAAAAGTGTATTCTTTTTGTTAGCAAGGATTTTGCTAAGAAAATTGAAAAGTACCATATCTTTATGCTATTTACGTTAAAATAACTTATGTCTATATTAATAGTGAAGTACAATAGTTTTTTATGAATTTAACTTATATACACTGACATTGTAAATTAATTTAGTGTAACCACAAAGATTAGAGTACCAAAAAATGCAGGGGTGAACCTTCTTTTCTGGCAGCAAAGCCGGCTTTTAATTAGTGGGATATAATAAGAACACTAACCATATAGTTAAGGTAACGCGGTTGCTTTATATTATTTGTTTAAAGTGTTAATCCCATGTGACCTTTGCTGCATTTCCTATGCCATTCTTCAACTTCACTTTATTACTTAGAACACACACTTTGTCTCTGCCCAAGATCCAATGAACAAGCTCATTTAATCATCTATTTAAGTCTACTTGTATTATGTGTTGTACTAAGAGATAACAATTTTCTTGAATTGTGATTTTTTCTTTTCTTCTAAGAGTTGCTTTTCACTTCATATATTTGTAGGTGGATAGTCTTCATGTGGATGAACTTTGATGGGGTTAGCTAGGAATCTTGATATGAGAAGTGGAGATTCTTTAGAAGGATTGTTGAGTGACAAAAGTAAGATGAGACAACAGAAGAGTAGTTCTTCAAGGGTTGTTACTTTGTTAACATGTTTACAGTTTATGTTTGCTGTTTATGCTACATTTCTTCTGTATTACATGAGCCCCTCTATAGATTTAAGGTCTAAACCAGATTTTAGTTGGACTACAAGAATTGCTAACCAATGGAAGCAATTCATAATCCCTCCTCACGTCGTTACTCGTTATAATCAGGAAGCTAATTCAGTTGTTAGAGCTGAAAGTACTCAACCAAGTAGTCCTTCTGAAGTTTGTGAGCATGAGAAGATTGATTTTGTACAGAAGAAGTCGAACGATGCTGTCATGATCAAGTTGAAGACAGAGCTTTATCAAGAAGTGCTAAATTTTCAAAGAAAGTCCTTTGGTGCTGAGACTCTATCTCAACTGATGGCGATGAAGTCCAAATGGGATTTGCGCGGTCCAAACAAGCCAAAAATCACAGTGATTTTGAATCATTTTAAGAGGAAAACACTTTGTGCTCAGCTTGACTCTTTGCTAGGCCAAACCCTCCCATTTCATCATGCTTGGGTGCTCTCATTTGGAAGTCCAAATGAACAGTCCTTAAAGAGAATTGTTCATAGATATAATGACTCGAGAATAAGCTTTATCAGTTCAAGCTATGATTTCAAGTACTATGGAAGGTTCCAATTGGCCTTACAAACAGAAGCTGACCTTGTATATATCATCGATGATGACATGATCCCAGGGAAAAAGATGCTGCAAATGTTAGCACATGTTGCAGGAACAGACAAGTACAAAAATTCTGTTTTGGGCAGCATTGGTAGGATTTTGCCTTTTAGACAGAAGGATTCTAGTTTTCCGAGCTATAGGAAGTTTCGATCCAAGGAAGCAGGGCTGTATTTACCTGATCCTGCCTATAACATCACAGTGAACAAAATTGTTCAGGTGGATTTCCTCTCTAGTTCTTGGTTTATGTCTTCTGAACTTGTCAAGACACTCTTTATCGAGACACCGTTCACGTTCATGACAGGGGAAGACTTGCACTTAAGGTATGTACTTTAACAGATTTTACTTTTCTGTGCCAAAATATTTCACACAGTAAATCATATGTACACTTTCAGAAATTTCATCAATCTCTTCATTTAAGAAAAGATAATAAAATTTGCGAGTCAGTCATATGTTAATGAGTACATTACATAAAGTAATATAACTTTGTTCATATATTGATATAAAAAATGTCAATATTCTAGGACTACTCCACTTGATAATGCATAGTGTACCACTAGATTGTTATCTGATAAAGATTAGCATTTTGCAAGTTGATCATTAGAATGTCTATTCTTTTCTAGGCACTTTAGAAAAGAATATTCTTCACCTAATAATATTTGATTTCTTAATGATCAACTTTTCTGCAAAAAGTATTATACTATAGGAGTCCTGCATATTCTGTGTCTCTCTTGTTTGATCCTTAAGTAATCCTCTTTTTGGATTTTAATCTGCTTTATGAAAGTAAAGGAAATTTACAAGAACTTATAATGACTTCAATTTCATTAAAAATTGCAGCTATCAGCTTCAGAAGTATAGAAATGCTGCTTCGTTTGTGCTACCAGTTGATCCAAAAGATAAAGACACTTGGGGTGACAGTGAGCATAGGCTTGCCTATGTATCCGAAACAACTGTAATTTTCAAAGACGTTGTTCAAGTACGAGATGATCAGTGGTGGAAGGCGCTTTCTACTGGTTACGTGACACAATGGGCTGCGATGTATCCACAAAAAATCGATGTGCTTTTCTATGCCCACTCTGTCGATGAAGTTAAAGCTCTTGCGCCTCTTCTGCTAAAGTTCAGTTCAACTGTTGGAAAGAAGGCCTATATCGTTGTCTCAGGAGGCAACTTTTGCCCTTGTGAAGATGCTGCAGCAGCTTTGAACTGGCCTAAGACAGTATGCAAGGAAAAAAGATTCAAGATTATGGATCTAGGAGTTGGTGCTTTATCAGGAAATTCAAATTCAGAAGTGCCTGTTGTTCAAGCAGTGTATGCTAGCATGAAAGGACTAATCAAAATTCACAATCCTAGCTTAGTGATCACAGTAGCCGATACAGACTCTAACGTGAAGAAAGCTCTGAAGATGGCTACTGAAGCTAACACAAATAGTTCAACAATCGTTCTTCTTCCAAAGTCATCGGTGTCAAAGGTTCTTTGGATGGCTGATATTCGTTCAACAGCATTGCCAAGTAAGAACTTAATGTATTTTACACTAAATACTTCCCTTCTGTTTTGTGTAGATTTCTGAACAGCGCGTTTTTTTTACTTCAGATTGGAACCGTATGAAGATTCATGTGAATATCATCACACAAACCAGAGCTAATTCACTTGCAAGGCTTCTCAAGTCTCTAAGTGATGCATACTACATTGGTGAAGAAGTTCCTATAACTTTCAACATGGATAGCAAGGTGGATGAGGCAACTCTAAAGCTTGTCAACTCATTCAATTGGCCTCATGGACCCAAAATTCTTCGAAGGAGAATCATTCAAGGAGGCCTAATTCGAGCAGTTAGTGAGAGTTGGTACCCCTCATCGGACGATGATTTTGGTCTCTTACTTGAAGATGACATTGAAGTTTCCCCATACTATTACCTTTGGATCAAATATGCGCTCTTATCCTACCACTATGACCCTGAAATATCTCTCCCTGAGCTCTCTTCGATCTCTCTTTACACTCCACGGTTAGTAGAAGTTGTAAAAGAAAGGCCTAAATGGAATGCAACAGAATTCTTCAAACACATCCATCCAAACACACCTTATCTCCACCAGCTACCTTGCAGTTGGGGTGCAGTTTTTTTCCCAAAGCAATGGCGGGAATTCTACGTTTACATGAACATGAGATTCACAGAAGACGCGAAGCAGAATCCTGTACAAATCCCAAGATCAAGAACCAATGGTTGGCAAGCATCTTGGAAGAAGTTCTTGATAGACATGATGTACTTAAGAGGGTACGTTACACTTTATCCGAATTTTCCAAATCAAACAAGCTTTTCGACTAATCATATGGAACCAGGAGCACATATTGCAGCTAAAGAAAATGTGATCAAACATAACAAGGCTGATTTTGAGGTGCCATTGCTAAAAAAAGACTTCAGAAACTTTCTGCCTAATGGAAAAATGCCTGCAGCTACAAGATTACCTTCATTAAACCTCTTTAATCAACCTGTTTCTCTCAAGGGCTTAAAGGCAGCTGGTGCAAAACTGGGACAGGATATTCTTAAATGCAATCAAACAGAGATAGTAACTGTGAACCATGAGACAGGTGTACCTTCACATTGTACAAAATTCTAAAAAATTCATATTTTTTTTTCTTCTTCTTTCATTTATAGATCATTGAAGGTTTATTTGATAAGTTTTTTTCCTTATTGTTATACATTTAAGTAAGGACTAAGAGTTGTATAGTCTAACATTGTAACAGCCAAAAAGTGGCTATCTGTAGACTGTATGTATCCTTCTTTTCTCATTTTCGCTCTTCCTTGACCCTCTGAATTCAACTTGAAAAGTAACAAATAATACATCCAGTAAAATCTCACAAGTGAGATATAGGGCGGATAAACTGTAAGTAAATTTTATCACTAGCTACTTTATGCAGGTGAAGAGGTTGTTTTCAAAAGATTCTCTGTTCAAGTACGATAAATCTCGATATAAAGAAAAAGAAGATAAACGAAGAGAATAAAATAAAAAATGTGCAAAAGTAGCCAAAACAGCAATAGAATCATGTGATACAGAAGCAATAGTAGAATTCATGAGACTCTTAACTTAGTTACAAAAGAGTCATAATGGCCAGAAACCCGAAATGAAATTTTTTTTTTCTTTTCAATTTCAATTTTTTTGGATAAAGAAAGTAATTTTTTGAGAAAATAGTAAGACATTTGTTCACTTGTCATGTCCAAGAATCACTTCATGCAACAGTCATACACATTTTAACTCATATTTTAATCTAATAAATACCTCCCCCAATTGAAAAAGACCTGACCAACAAACTAAACAGCTTGTTTTATTCGACTTGTTATATTATATTATAATGAAAATAATAAGCAAGGATAATAAACCAAGTGCTAGACACAGAGAAATGTCAGCTTATCTTTATTGTATATAGTTACTCCATAAGATATGTTTATTTTATTAAATCAACAATAAATTATAATATTTTTACTTCATACGTTGATTATTTACTTTCACCATTGTATTACTTTATAAAATTTGATTTAAAAAAAAATCTCCACAAACAAATTAAAAATAAAAGATTAATATATTTATCATCTATTGAAAAGTGGACTTCAAAAAAAATATTTATATAAAGTAAAATGATAAACTTACTTGAGGCGATTAGAAATAAATATTATACTTACTAAACTTTCTGTCATTTTATTAGGACAACACTTGCTTAATTTTTTTCTAACTTGATTATGAAGCATGATTTAAAAGGAAAATGAGGGACTATTAAATATCAAATATAAACAAGAACAAAAAAGAGCAAAGGTAATTTAATCCCTAAATGTTGATTGTTGCGTGAGTTCTTGAAATATTGATTTCAATCAATTTATGCTAACAATATTGGACAGTTAGTGGTTGTGCACTCTACTTAACCTTTCAACTTTATGTTTAAATCTTAATACACAAGCAACTTCTAAAATACACATAAAACATTTTCCAAAATTTGAATATACAATAGGACAATGCTATATTATGTATTTTAAGTGAAAAATTATAATTCAAATATCTAAATGCAATTAATTTACGCATTTAAAAACTACTTATATATTAAGCCTTGTGGTTATATCAAGACATCTTGCATTAGGAACATATTTTACTAACTACAAAGTTAAAAGTTTAAAAAAGAATTATGTATTTTCAAATCATAGGATGAATGCACTATAAAGTGATTGTATCTTTGGTGGATCACAGGCTGTGTTCTAAGAAAGCAGACATGCAAATTTTTTGTGGGTACACATTATCATCAAGCTTTACACATGTTGGTGTTACACAATACCACATCAAAAGAGAACCCATATTTTAATAATTAAAATAACTATAGAGTATTTCTTTAATTCGAAATTTAAAACTTTAGGTTCATCCACTTTATCAAAGTTTTCAATAGTTAAAGTAAATATATTTCTTTAATATAAAATTTAAAACTTTAGATTCATTCACTTTATCAAAGTTTTCAATCTAATCATGAAAAAGAAGAAGAGGCAAAATTCAAATTCTTACACTGAAAATACAATTCATCATTTGTAACTCAAATTCTTCGTGAGATTTATACGGAGCAACCTCTTAATTGTTGGTAAGCCATCAGTTATATATGTAGGCAGTGTGTCTCCATTCTTAAACTGAAAAATTAAAGTATAAAGCAATTAAAGACTATTTACCTGCTCTCTTGTTTGGATAGTTATTACGTATTATTTCAGAATATATAATATATTATATTATATAATATTATATTAATATAATATAATATCTCAATATATTTTATGATTTTTTTTATTACGTCACATATTAATAATTCAATATAAAAAGTAGAATTATTATTAAAAATATAATAAAAAATAAAAAGATGTATTAAATAACAAGTTAAAGATAAAATGAAAAAAAAAGTATTAAAATAATAATACAATAACAATAAATTTATCCTCACTCAAAAACAAGATTTTGTTTCTTTAATAAAGATGGATTTAATGTGATATAATAAAATTTAAATAATAATTAAATAAATATTATATTTAAATTAACAATATAAACCATCCAAACAAGGAACAAGTCTCAATTCTTTAAAAAATGTTTTCTTACCATTTTAGGATGGTTAATATGTACTTTTTTGATTAATAAATGATGTTCAATAATATAAATTTATCTGGATCAAATTTTGTAAAATATTAAGTCAATTTATTTTAATTATATATAGTGTGGGAAGGGACGGTATGGTACGGAGTGATTACACAAATCCTGTTTCTGGGGAACAATACTTTTCAATATTTGACATTTCGTCCCACAATATAACCAAACATTGAAATTTGATACCCATCGAAATCTCTCTCTCAAACCATCGGGAAAACCTGTAAGACTCTCAAAACCCACTTTATCTTCATCTGTTCATCAATTTTGATCCTTTACGTGCTGCGTTTTGCATTGAAAAACACTTAATTTGTTTGGATTTTAGGGCTTTATATTCGGGATTCGATCTCTTGTTGTAATTCCTTTTTTTTGACAAAATGAACTACATTTTAATAGCTTTTTGCAATTTTTTGGGTTTTTATATGGGGATTGAGGTTTTCACATTGATTACAAGTAGCATTTTGATGTTCTACTCGTTAGTTTAAAGTATTCTTGATTGATTGACGGGTCTTAGGGTTTTTTGATGGCCCAAATCAATAGCTCAAGTAAGATTTGTTTGCCCATTTGCTCGGAAACTAATAAGATTCATAAGTTGAAGTTACAGTTATTTTCTACGAGAGACCAACTAGACAGTTCTTAAACTGAAATACAAGTTCAACAACTGTTAAATTGGTGAGGGTTTTCAATTAATTTTTGACTTCCTCAGTTAAAATTGTGAACAGTTTATCAAACCTTTAGTGGGATAATTTTTTAGTGTAGTATGTAGGTATGGATTGTATACACCGCCCCGAGTAATGTATCTTTATTCTTTCAGGCATGTCAAGTTTGCTCTTTTGAAAGTGGATGATGCTATATTCATTTCTGGGGTTGCTCAAGGAATTGGTTTCTGCCTAGTGCAAGACCTTTGAGTTGAGCAACTATTATCACAATGGTAACCTCTCACCGCAGGTTTGTAGGCCGAAAGATATGCCGTTGTGATGAATTTTACCGAGTTTTAGTTACCGTATCTCTTGGTTTTTATTTACATTATTAGCTTACAAAATACCCTCTTTGTTATTTAAGGTTCACTGGGGTTTTCAAAAGATCAAATGACAGTGTCAGGCTAATAATAACAACAATCATGGGAATGGTATTTGGATATTTCATTGGTATTTCGTTTCCATCTGTTTCTCTAGCAAAGGTACGTCGGCCCTACTTTTGAATGGTCTCCCTGGTGGAGAGTAATATGCCCCTGTCATCAGTATAATCTTGGGGATCCTTTGCAGATGTCTTTACCTTCAAGCATTTTATCATCTCTTGATGTAGCCTTCAATGACGGTCATCAAAGACTTAGTGGACGTAGTTTTCCTGAAAATCTTGGCAGTGTCCCTTTAACACCTAAGGTACTTATTATTCACTTCAAAGTCCTTTAAATTATGTATTCTTCCCTGCAGCGTTACTATGTTGATTCACTTGTATGCTCATGAAAAAGGTGTTAAAAAGAAGCTTTTTAACACACACTTTAACTACTAATGGTGTCAGTTTGACCAGCAAACCAATCTTTCCTTATGGATGGATTCATCTGCATTTTTGTTGCATTTAGTGGTTGCGAAGTAGAATATTAAACACCAGTTAAGAAAGTCTCATTTTTTAATTCACAAGATGAGTCACACATATTGAGACTCATTTTAGAGGAAAAAGTAGTTACATAGGTGGTGATACCAGTTAATCGAAAATATAATTTAGTGATGTTTTTTTTGGGCAACCAATGTGAATATTACCATTAACAAAAAACACCACATACAAAAACTGGTCTCATCCAACCCTCACCACCCTTATCAATTACGGAGTAGTAAAGTTTGGCTTCAACAAACTTTACCTTGCACAAAAAAAAAAAGTTTGGCTTCAACAATATAACAAACTAATTACAGATTTTTTGCCAAAAACTTCTACATCTATTTGCTTCCTTAGTATACTTATACATCTCTATCCTCTCCACGATTTAACAAATGATAGTACTCACTATCTCTGTATGTTGTAACTGTACTTCCTTGAACTGTGTACAGTTTCTGGCTTTCCATATGTGATATACTATTGCTCCCAAAATAGCAGCTATACTTGTTTCTTAAACCTCTTCCAATGTTTCACTCTGATCAGCTCCAGTGTAGTATTCAAATCTCTTGTCGGGACTGAAATTTTTGACCATTGTGCTAGTGCATCTCTCACTTTGAAAGCATAGTCACATTCCACAAACAAGTGATTGTTTGTCTCTAATACTGCAGCTTGACACAGGCAACAGTTCCTATCATCTACCTGAATGTTCATATTCAACAGCCTGTCCTTCGTAAGCAATTTATTTTGCATTGCTAGCCACATAATAAACCTCTGTCTTGGCAGTGATACAGAGTTCCACACTAATTCTGCTATTTTAGGGTCCCAAACTTTGTAGAAGTCTTATAGTCCTACTAGATTCTTATGCCAGCAAGAAATATGGAGAAATTCTACTTCTCATTATATTTTTTGTATTGTTGGCATGAGATGAACTTAGATGGGGAGTGGGGCCCTTGTACCTTTTTCTTTCTTGCCTTGTCCATTCCATGCCCTTATTTTCTGAAACACTTAAATGAATGCACTTGCTAATGCTCAAAGAACATTAGGACTTTGTTTTTGATCAGTAGTTGCTTGATGGTCAAGATGGAAAAAACTTACTGTGTGCAATTATATGTGACAGAATTGCTTTTTGTGAACCAACTTTAGATTGGAGTTACGCTAGTAAACTCAATTTGACAAGATTCAGAAACTATACCGAAAATACTAACAGAATTTAAAAAGAAACAATACAGAAGAACTATTGAACGCTACCTTTCATATCATTGATTGTTTACAGAAGTGTTCAAGAAAATTGTCATCTATTTATCTTGACTGTCAAAGTGGATTTTTCTGTCATGTAAATTGAACTTTAAAAAATAATATCATTGAAGATAATGTGCACTACTGATTAGTGGCACATTGTTACAATTGTATGCACTGCTAATCTGAAGTTGCCGAGTCTGCTCTATTTATTGGTTTTGTTACAAGATAAGCTAATATGGTGATTCTTCCAACTTTACGAAAAAATGCAGAAATAAATGCATGATATTCCCATTTAGAAATGGTCTAAGATATATGTTCTAATTGCAGAGTAGATGTGGCATCCAGAACATCGTGAAGTTCATATTCAATTACTGATGATGTTGATTTTGTTTCTTAGATATATGTTCCAACAAATCCTCGCGGTGCAGAGTCTTTGCCACCAGGGATCGTGGTCCCTGAATCAGATTTCTATCTACGAAGGTTGTGGGGTGATCCAAGTGAGGTATGATGCAAAGAGTAGCTTGTAGTCATTGAATTAGTCTTATTTGTCCAAAAAGAAAAGAATGTCTGGTCAGTGTAGGGTTTATGATACCTACAGTTATTCTGCAATCTTGAGCTGCTATTCACACATGTCCATGTTATCAAACAAAATACAAAATAGTTATAACAATGGTTATGTCCACTTCATCTGCTTCCGGCTCGGTATTATGTCACAGGGAAATGACCAGTTTTACATCTGATATACTTTAATGTGGATGATTTAATAATGTGAATGATTTGAGAATTCTTCATTAGAAGTGCAGTATTTGTATCCTTTTCTGGAAAGCTGTTAACAGATAGGAGGACAACTCTCTAATTGCATAAAATATTAGTCTTTGTAAGATTTGGAGTTTTTTTTTTCCTTTTTTTCTGTGTAGCCTTATAAATGTGGTGGAATTTCAGGATCTGAGGAATAAGCCAAAGTATTTGGTGACATTTACAGTTGGTTTGGATCAAAAGAACAACATCGATGCCTGCGTTAAAAAGGTTACAAAAAGAAGCTGATCCATTGAATGTGGTATCATACATCATTATCATTTTCTTTTTATGTTGTATCCACACTGAATTTTATTTTATGTTTGTTGGTTAGTTTTCAGAGGATTTTCAAATTTTGCTTTTTCATTATGATGGTCGAACGAGTGAATGGGATCAGTTCGAATGGTCCAAGCGTGCAGTTCATATCAGTATTAGGAAGCAGACAAAATGGTAAGACTTTCTAGTTATGCAACAATCTTTGGGATTCTAACTCCCATTAATGATGCAAGAATCAAAAGAAATATGCCTCAGAACTTTTACCAATGCTGGCAGCCCTTTAGCATGTATAACACCCTTCTATTGAGTTTGTGATGATAAGATGAAGGGAAGGTGTTAAATAGGATTTTAGACTGGTATTTTCTTTTGTAGTTCCATAATCTTTTGTGGGTCTTTCTATCTCCCTTAACAGGTGGTATGCAAAGAGGTTTTTGCATCCTGATGTCGTAGCTGCCTATGATTATATATTTATCTGGGACGAAGATCTGGGGGTTGAACACTTCAATGCAGACAAGTAGGTGTTTCTTTCTGGTTGTTTTTCAATAACTTCTCATTCTTAAGGGTGAGAGATTACTCGTCACTTCCGTTTCCACCTAATCTAGGGACCTGAATGTGACAGGTATATTCAGCTAGTTAAGAAACATGGACTAGAGATCTCTCAGCCAGGTCTTGAACCCAACAATGGTCTAACATGGCAGATGACAAAGAGGAGAGGTGATAGAGAAGTTCACAAGTAAGTCCCTTGTGTTGCTGTCTCCCATCTTTCTCTGACAGTTCCCATCTCTGGGCCCCCAATAGTTAGGATTGAATCTCTCCAGAGATTAGCTCGTGTTCATGCACATTTAGAATTGTTGGTGGCCTGAAACAGGAGTACAGAGGAGAAACCAGGCTGGTGCAGTGATCCACGGTTACCTCCTTGTGCAGCGTACTCTCTCTCTCTCTCTCTCCCCCCTCCCCCTTCTCTCTCTCTCTCACACACACACTCTCACAGAGATTTTAAAATGTGCAAGCTGGAGAAAATCTATACTTATCCACCAACACATATATGTAGATATTTAATGGACTTAGGCGCTGTTGATTAATAATTCAGACTGTAGAAATCATTCTTTTAATTTTGAGAAGCAAGAAAACAACTATTTTGGTAGACAAAGGAAGATGGGGGCAAGTATTTGTATGTTATGGGTTGAAATGCACACCATTAATGTATTGTCGATGACAATTTGTTGTTTACATTAGCAAGACATCGAATTGACACCTTCTGTACGTCTGTGGAAGAATTCAAGGGTCTGTGCTGTATCATGAATGTTTATATTTTTAGTCATGACTGCAGAAATTTGGGAGATAGGCGCTAATTCAAGACTGTAGAAATCACTCTTTCAATTTTCAGAAGCTAGGAAATGACAATTTTGGTAGACAAAGGAAGATTGGAGAATTTTTTGTATGTTATGAGTAGAACTGCATGCCATTAATGTATTGTCGTTAACCTAGCAAAATGTTGAATTGACATCTTCTGTACATGTTTTCTTCCTAAAAACTTATGATTGAGCAAATAAACCTCTCGTAAATTAATACTCAGGCAATTTCTAGTCAGCGAGTATTATTTTGGTTTTCTACACATAGCAATTTTTGGGAAATTGATTTGTAGAAGGCCAGTACACAAGTGCACCATCTGGTTTTTAGCGTTGGCCTGCAAATTATCTTTTTCCTTATTTGTTTTTTCAGTTTCGTGGAAATAATGGCTCCTGTATTTTCTCGAGAAGCATGGCGATGTGTTTGGCATATGATTCAGGTAGTTCTTTCAATTGGGATATGTATTCATTGTGATCCTTTCAAGAATGCATTTACAGTGGTCATGAGTGCATTAATAAATACAAGTACTATTATAGTGACAGCTCTGCTTCCACTTGATGTTTTCTTATAGAATGATTTGGTGCATGGATGGGGATTGGATTTCGCTCTCAGAAGATGTGTAGAGGTCAGTAGTTTCTATTTGTGTATGTACCATGATATTGCTGCCCCTTTAGACTTTGATAACATTATGAACATTTAAAACCATCCTCTCTAGTATTGTAGAGGTTTTGCTAATTTGAAGTATGGTAGACCATTTCGCAAAACCTAATTTCTTTTTATTTATTTTTTGGTAAGGAGTTAACTTTTTATTTGTTTATGCAGCCTGCGCATGAAAAAATTGGTGTAGTGGATTCACAATGGATAGTGCATCAAGTTATTCCTTCCCTTGGAAGTCAGGTTAGTAAATGTCCATTTCCAGAAAATAAATAACTGAATCTCTACTACTATTCCATGTTAAATTTTGTTGTGGCAAGTGCCTATGTTAGTTTTAGTGCATATCGCAGAACGACAAGAAAGAGATAAAGAAGTTACTTTTTGTCGTTGGATTGTTCTGCATACCCCCCACCCCCCCCCAAAAAAGAAAAGAAAAGAGATTATTGCAGTTATGATTTTGCTTAAAGGTTTGATAGATCTAAAAACCTACCACTCTAGCTTGAAAAGTCCTCTGAAGGCGGCAGACTCATAGGATGACTGAACTTTAGTATCCTTTTTCTCTTTAGATTTCTAGGTAGGAAGGAGATTATTGGTTTACGAAACAAGAATGCCACTTTGTGAGATGATTTATGTCTCGTTAGAGCTAAAGCTGGTTTTGCTTCCCTATATATTCCAAGGCTGAAGTTGCTTTCTGCAACTATTAACTCATTGCTCCCTTGTATTTCGTATGACTTGTTATCATTTCTTAAGTTTTTTCTTGACGATTTCTGTCACATGATAACATACAGGGTAGCTCGGAGAATGGTAAAGCCCCTTGGGAAGGGGTAAGCAAATCCGCGGCTCAGCTAAAATCTAGTTTGAGAAATATCATTGCCCATTTATTTCATCACATCTTAGTTACTTGTTTCCTTTTTGTAGGTAAGAGTGAGGTGCAGAAATGAGTGGACAATGTTTCAGGATCGATTAGCCAGTGCGGATAAGGCATATTATGCACTAAATGGGAAAACCAGATTATAACATCGCCTACAACTTGTTTGTAAATTGCTTCTTTTACCCCTTTTTTTTGACTCCTGTTTTAGGTAAGCCTAATTCATTTTGCCAGTATTTCTTCTTTATAAATATTTGCTTTACTATAGAGCAGCCATATTTCTGTAAACAGTAAGACATTGGAACGCCTCCTGTGCATAGATGATACTAGATGAAATCTTATATAGCCCGTGATTGTTGTTTACCTTCATTCTTCTTTGTATATTTTCATTTTTGGATTGCCAGCAAAACCGGCGAATACATAATATTCTCGTTCATTGCATTAACTGGAAAAGAGGGAAATTGGGATCGCGATTCTGATTAAAATTAGGACATTAAGACGAACTCACCATTTATTTCCTGGAAGAGAAGATCATATTTTTGTTTTTGTTCAGTCGTTACATTGACAAAAATTGAAGGACCAGATCTATTGAAAGTTTAAACCAAGACTAACATATGAAAACGACAAAATATGATTGTTACAAGTAATTGATGACGTTGGGAGTTTTTTTATCTTTTTTTGGTTGACTTGTTATGCAATAAATAGTGATACAGGAATTGTGATGTCAAAGTCATTAATATATATTGTTGGTTACTGATGAACCATACTCCAATAATTGTTTAAAATGGCAAGAATCTTGAGATAACTATTATTGGCAAACTTAACAAGTACAAATAGGATCGAAGGAAGTAATTTATGTTAAGCAAACTATATTACTGAATGGGAAATTGAATTACTAATTGTGTTTCTTATACTCCATTTCCTGTTTTCTATGTTACTCTTAATGAGAGTCTAAATTTTTGTTGTAAAACAACTACGTGAATTTGAGATGTTTAGTACATTAAGCTCTCATGTTAAACATTATATGCATCTAGCTCTCATATTACTATATTATTTAAAATGTTAGTAATATTTTCATCATCATGTCTCATAATGCTTCTCAGTTTTCACACAGCATTTTTGAGGGTTAAATTATGGTAAACTTTGAACACCATATTACTATATTGTTAAAATTTGTTTGTCCCGCTGTTATGGGTGGTCACCTTGGAACCAAAATTTTCAGCTGGAAAAGATTTATATTACTGTATTTTATTGATTTTGCGGATCTAAGAGACTTTAATTAAAAATGGTTGCATTAAATGATTTGTATTGTAGTGTCAGTTTCTGGATAAAAAAAATTGTTATAAATCCTCATAATTAACTTGGTTCTCATTTATTATTTGTGATAATGTAATTTAAGTTATGCCAGCTCATGTTTTTTTTCCCCCTTTTGCATGTCTTATTTATCTTGAAAGGCTTCCATACAGAGGAAAAAACATTCTAATAATAGAAGATTAGTATAAAATTGAAATGCAATTAAAGTTAAAAGCATCTATATAGGAGTATAAGATTTTAAATCAAATATATATTGTCAACATCATGATTTTGATGGCGTAAATGTTATTGTCAGTAGGAGATTATACAGAAACGACTTACACTGTCAATTATTCGAAGTGATGCTTTAATGTTTCAGAGGCGGAGTCATGATTATGAGTTTGAGCGTTCTAAATCAATTTTATTTGAAAGTTCACATGTTAATAAACATATATTTATTTAATTTTTTAATACAAAATATAGAATTTATGAAAAAGTTAATGAGTTCGTCTAAATTCATAGAACCTCATCCATCTCTGCCTTTGACAAAGACGAGTTTTACTTGTAGTTGTATTCATATTGGAATTGGATCAAATACAAAAATTCACGTCATATTTTTTAATAAATGTAATTTGTGAGGCTTAGACTAAAAATACAAAGAGTATTTACTACTTCTCTACGACCCGCAAGGTCGACTTTGCTACTGTTACCCCCCATAACTAGCCAATCACTCTACAACTTTTTTTTTTTTTGGGTCAAACAGGTTACAACAACTCAATGCTTCCAATTTAATGTTTCTCCTTATCTTTTTAGTAAATGACTTATTCCATACAATATTAGATTGTTTTTGTGACTTTTTTGTCCACGTGAAATCACTTAAAATTCATAGAATATAATAATTTTGGATCCACTTTAATCGATAGCACAGGAATGTACTCAATTCTTTCGTTTTAATTTATTTATTTGAATTTAAATATCCGTTCTAAGATGTACTAATCAACTTTGCAATCTTCCAAAATTCGTAAAATGTCGACAAGTTAATTAAAGGACAACAGAAATACAAGTTACAAAGTTGTAATTTTCTATTTTTTTTGTCTTTTTTGTCAACAATATTTTGGAGACATGAGAGTCTGAATGTATATTTGTGGTATTATCTTGAAAACATGTTATTTGGTTAGGAGATCAAATGTGATGGGTTTCCTACCTGTTTATAAATGACCTATGTTGGGCATCGATATATTAAAAAAAAAGGTTTTTTTTTCTTTAATTTTTTATACTATGATATTTTATTTGTTTTTGAATGTAAATAACTGAGGACTAAAAAATAAGACTGTTCAAACAAGTCTAGAGGAGTTCCATTGAACAAATTAGTAAACCGATATACAAACGAGCCAAGGCAGTAGACCTAGCTTCGTATTATCACTTCTATCATCTTCGTACTCATTTTGTCGGATTATTTAATATTTTTGGCGCATAGCACAAGTTTATATCTAAATATTTGCTGAAGTTGTAATAATATTATATATGAATTTATAATTTTAAAGACAAAAAATTTAATGATAAGAATATTACATGTCGAATCGATAATTACAATTTGAGCAAAGTCAGCATTGTTTTTTTATTTCTATTTTTAAATAGTTCATACCATTAAGAGTATTAATAGATAATTTATTTTGCACATCCAAAACTAAATGAACTTATATATGTAATTGAGAATAAATTTTGTACTGTGCTACTTGTGTAAAATAGTAAATTTACAAATAGAATGCCCCACACATTAAAACAAGCTAAAAATGTTAGTTTGCTTCATTCACAAGGAATAGATGCTTCATTCGATACTATAATTTTTTTTTTTTTGAAAAATCGAAATAAATATACTATGTTTATAAAACACTTGTATCATTGAATATTATCTTTTTGTGAACTTATAAGTTTTAACTATTGAATTGACCTTTACACTTGTGACTTTGTTCACTTGTTTACCACTTTGCATCTTTATTTTGACAATTAGTCCAAATAACTAAAGAGGAAAATGAAAGAGACGCCCACCTAAACACGTTCTCAGTTTTAGACATTTTTACGTATATAGGTTCTAATTAATGTGCCTTTTTTTAAATTAAAAAAACAAAAAAAATGAATTGAACTGATTCAGATAGACTAAAATTAATTATAATTCCTTAATTAATGTGATTTTCTTTTTCTATATTTTACAATATTGGGAAAAAGATACAACTTGCTCCTTTATTATATAAAACTAATCAATTTTATCATTTATTATACTACTAGTACAAATACAACAATATTAGTGTTGTTATGTAAATGGTTCAAATATAGCCTTTTTCGCTTGGATTGTTTTAGATGAGTGATATTTTAATAAGGTGAATGTCTTCAATTTATTTAATCCTTTTTTCACTTGTTCTTTCACCGCTAACATAAATATTTCTAATTTGTGAGAATTTAATCAATATGAATAATATTATGAGGCAAAAAATAAAAATATAGCTTTACGTAACTTACATCGAAGATTAATTCTAGTCCTAGATATAAATACTCAATCCCTCCTTGTGTGTGTTGCAATAAATAATCACATGATTGCGGTATACTCCTTCCTATATTAATTGGGGTTATTTTAATTATTCAAAATAATTAAATTGTTTAAAGTGTAAGACGAGTGTTTAAATTTTTTTCTATATTTGTGTTTTCCTTTAATAAAGTTTTATATTTTTCAAGAGATAAATTATACTATTTATCAAATTATATTTATAATTTCACCAAAAATAATAATAATAAACAATCTAAATTATATTTTAAAATATTTTTCTTAATAAGTATTCATTACCTTATATGGAATAGAGTGAGTAATATATAATATTTATCCTGCTAATCTTTTCAATTATAATCTCAAATTAAATAGATTATTTAACTTATAGTGAGAAAAAGGGCAAAACAGTTGTGTAACTTTTCAAATAATTTCCGCTTCGAAACTTTTGTCTCTCTTACGCGCAAATTCAGTTGCCTTTTTACCTTTTTTTTCGAGTATATAGTTTGAGAGAAAATACAGAGAAAGAGAGAGCCCATACCGGCACCGGCAAATCAATCATCATACAAAGACATAAATACTACTGCATTGAATCTCTGATTCCCATTTAACTTTTCTTCACTATTTCACTGAACAGGAAGTTAGGGATACAAACAATAATTTTTTGTATATGGGAGTGTTAGTATTGTTTGAACTTTGAAGAATTTTGATATATAAGTCGGGTAAATTGAAGCGTAAGTGTTATCCTGGAGTAATTCTGAGTTGTGGGTGTTGAATAAATTTTGAAATGGGGGTTTCCCAGAACGATTCTTGTAGAATGGAAGGGTGGTTGTATCTCATTCGGTCTAATCGGTTTGGGCTTCAGTATTCGAGGAAACGCTACTTTGTTCTAAACGATCTTCTTCTGAAGAGCTATAAATCAAACCCAGTTACAAACATTGAGGTTTATCATTCTCTCACTCGCTCTCTGTATGCTAATTGATAAACAATTTGGGTTAAGTTCAATTGTGTGTTTAAATGGTTGTTTTGTGAACTTCACAGGTTTAGCATTTGATATAAGTGGCTTAAGTTTAATTGATAAGTAGTTTTTGCGACCTTGTAATTTGATTTGCCAGTGTGCTGTGCTATTTTTAAATTTGATCAAGAGGCAAGTAATGCTGCACCCAATTGTTTGTGTAAATGTGCTTGGAATTGTTACTAGCACACACATATACATTGTGGATGCATGTAGCCTCGAGGCCCGAGCTCCATGCTAATATTTGTGTTTCGTTCGTTTCAATTTGTTTGTCTCGTTTTAACTTGGCAAAAAGTTTATAAAATTTAAGTATCTAGCAGTCTTAAATTAAATCTACGTAGAATGTACAAAAATATCATTTAATTTTGTGATCTTAAGCATTTCATGTAGAAATTTGGAATTAAGAAATAGCCAAAAAAAAGCATTTCATGTAGAAATTTGGAATTAAGAAATAGCCAAAAAAGGAAAGAGGTATGATTTTTCTAAGTCAGGAAAGTGGGTATATTTCTTTTTAATATAGTATTTTCTGTTTCGATTTGTTTGTCTTAGTTACTATTTGGATAGTCGGGACATTTTTTTTTTTTCAAATACTTCCTAAATATCTTGAATTGCATATTACTTCATTGATAGTCGGAAAAAGTGCCGGTATAAGATGGTGGTTTCAAAGCTGTCAAAAGTTTTCTTATTTTTCTCCCTCTCCATATAACCATAGTAGCACCAGAGATGCTTCATCCCATACTTAGTGCCTTCTTGGAATTATTCGTTTGCCATATTATTATGACTCCCCGTAATATATCATGTTGATTTATTTTTTTTAATCTTTTTTGTAGGATCCTGTTAGAAGTGCTGTTATTGATTCCTGCATTAGGGTGACAGACAATGGGAGAGAGAGCATCCAAAGAAAGGTATGATTCTTATCCCAGTTCTAATACATGACAAAGACTATTTTTTTCCGACTGAGTTTCTATCATTTAATGCATTGACTTCTTTACTGATACTTTCTGGTTTTGTTACTTCTGCATTCTCCCAGGTTGTGTTCATATTCACTCTATACAATGCCTCAAATCATAATGATCAGTTGAAGGTGTGGAAATCGTCCTTTCCCCTGTTTCAGCTTTTAATTTTTGAGACTAATGAGTGTCTAAAGAAAAATTACAATCAATAGTTAGGAGCAAACAGTCCTGAGGAGGCAGCAAGATGGATCCAGGCCCTGCAGGAAGCAGCTTTAAAGGTATATAGTGATCAATATGAACCGGTAACGTCTCCTTTCTTTGGCAACTGATGATAATGAATGATTGTAGGCAGACATGAATAAAAGAACTACAGTTGATGGTCCAAGGCGTGACTCGCAGTCTTTGAGGTATTTTGATTTGGTATATTAATATGTTACTCTGCTAAGGATCTTGCAAATATGTTTTCTTTGTACAAGCATCTGTTATCTGTTGCTTGTCTCTTGCTAATTTCTCCTCTCTTTTGTTTTCTTTTTGCCACACAGGTTAAATTGTTCCAACAAATCACATCATCTGAATTCCATTGATTGGACTTACTGTTCATCCTCAGTGGCAGATGCTACAACATCTGATGTTGTTGCACCCTCATCCTGGACAATATTTGGCTGTCAGAATGGTAGGTTCTAATGATATTTATGTTTGAGAAGCTGAAATTGCATGTAGGATTTTTGCTCTTATGATAATTGTTTCGTCCTTGAGGGTCCATTAAGAATTTCTCTTACAATTTTTCTGCGTCATTTTTTCAGAAGTTCTTTCAATTCCTTATTTAGTTCTTTTGCGGGGAAGGGGAAATGGTTGGCTTTATCTTACAAACATTTCTAAGATCATTTCTCTGTTTTTCATTGCTAAATGGTCGCTTCCTCTCCTTTTGTTGTTCTTTTTTGCCAATTGTCCTTAAATAACTTGGGTATGCAGGTCTTCGGCTATTTAAGGAAGCTAAGGATAGGAAATCTCATGGGAAGGTAACCTAATATTATCAACCCCTAAGGCAGTAAATCTACAAGCTCATGTTACTGAACTTGTACCATGCTGTGCAGTGGAACGATCACCCTGCAATAATGGCTGTTGGTGTTGTTGATGGAACTTCAGAGGCCATTTTTCAAACACTCATGTCACTTGGTCCTTCAAGATCGGAGTGAGTTGCAAAGTCTTCAACAATAAATCTTCATACAAGCTTCAACTGCGGATACTTCATTGCTACTAAATTTAGTATCTCTTTGTATTAAAAGTATAACTAAGACTTGGATAAGTACAAAGGGCTGCCTGCATTTCTTTGTTCCTTAGTTCTTTAAAGAATATGTCTGCATTTCTTTGCTCCTTAGTTCTTGAAAGAATATGTCTAGCACAAAAGAATATAGCTGCTTAGATGTCAACTAGATGGCATATTTTTAAATTGATCTAAGTGCAGCTTTCATTGCCTTCCTGTGCGGGAGACTGAAAATAAGAAATGATTGTATCCTTAAAGTATTTTGTATTTTACTCTGCAGATAGGATCTCTGTTATATACTCATCGTATCTTTATAGTGTTATGCTTTTTATTCTGCAGATGGGATTTCTGTCATTACAAGGGTAGTGTCATTGAACACCTTGATGGTCACACAGATATTGTTCATAAGCTTCTACGTCGAGATTGGCTACCTTGGTTAGGCACATGCATGATATTCACTTTCCAAACTGTTTGTACTTTGTTGGGGTTTATATTTGACATAAGTTGTTGCAGGAGTATGAGAAAAAGAGATCTTCTTTTGCAGCGCTATTGGAGAAGGGAGGATGATGGAACATATGGTACCAATGTTTGTTTATTGGTTTTGGCTGCTTTTTAAACTGCTCGGTCTGAGCATTACCTATCTGTTTACTCTTGTAGTTATTCTATACCATTCGGTGTTTCATCAGAAGTGTCCAAGTCAGAAAGGCTATGTTCGCGCCTGCCTTAAAAGTAATGTATGCCTACAACGTAGAGCGAGTATAAAGTTCATTAGTCACACTCTAGCTGTTATGGATGTGTAATTTTTACAAGGAAGAGCTATCTCATAGTGCATGGATCCCTAATTTTTCTTAATGATGCATGGTTTGATAATTTTATTGTTACATAGCATTAGTAATATGTTTCTACTGCACAAGACTACCCTTTGTACTGCACATTATAGATATACTTTGCTAATCATTGCAGGTGGAGGCTATGTAATATCACCTGTGAATCAAAAGAAGCAGTCAGTAGTCAAGCATATGCTTGCTATTGATTGGAGATTCTGGAAGTCTAACTTACAAACATCTTCAGCCAGATATATAACAATCCACATGCTAGGGAGACTCGCTGGTGTGTTTTAACTGCGAGATCTAGTTTAATATTTTTACTTCTATTCATGTTTGCACATTATGATTGGTCATGGGGGCTCAACCTGTGATGTACTATTGCATTTACAGCTTTGAGGGAGCTTTTTATAGCAAAATTAGGAGATTGCTCGTCCTCGCATTTTTTGGAGGAGCATGTGAGAGACAAAAGACTGCACCAAATTGAAGAAGTTAAGGTTGAAATACAAACCAGAGTGGAAAATGGGAAGAATATGGCAGATATGGAAGAAGAGGTCGCTAAATCACCTTCTGAACATGCAAGCTTGATGGGGTTAAATGATGCATCAGATGAGTTTTTTGATGTCTCTGAACCACTTGATTATGACCAATCGGAAGACGGCTGGCCTTCTGATTTTGGCCCAGAGATGTACTCTCAGGTAATACCTGCTTAAACCATAATCTTTGGGAGCTATTCTATGAGCTAGTAGCTCTTCAGAAATGCTGGAGGCTACATGAGGCATGACTTTCATGATATAAGCATGTCTATATATTGCTACTACTAATGAAAGATGAAACTTTCTTTCAACTATCTTCTACTTGAATGGCACCTTATGTTTTTTTGTGGTTAGTTTATATATTTATCAGGTTTTTAAGGCATATATACTTGAATCCAATAAATATGCAGTCTCTTATGACTTCCATGTCTTAGGACGTCGACAATGTTAATACATTAAAGTTCATTTTCACACCCGCACCCCCAAAGAAAAGCTTCATTTCTCTCTAGTAGTTCCCGGTTCCCCTCATTAAACCCTAATGTAGTAGTCCATTTTGGACCTTATCTCCTCTTGCCTACCCATCATCTTGTTGCAGAATGCAGATCAGTTCCTCTGGGATTTCCTTTAGAATGATCTTTATGTTTTTTTTTCTTGTTTTAGGACACACGGCATGCCAAATTATCATCCGCTGCTGGTTTTGTGAAGAAGTTGCATGATCTTGCTGGTGAGTTTGATCTGTATGCTCTTTCAGAAAACTCAATTAATGGAAATGTTGAAGTTCTGAGGATTGATATTCCTTTCCCACTTCAGTTCACAAGCGAGGTTATGTAGATCTGCATGAAAAGGCAAAGGAAGATGCATTGTTGTGCCACTATGGGTCCACTCTTCCAAAAGATCCAACTCTTAATTTGCCTTGCAGTTGGGCCCAAACAGATCCGTCAACTTTTCTTATTCGGGGAGAGACTTATCTAGAAGATCGTAAGAAGGTGGGATTTCATAGCTGTCTTATTTTTTCCATAAGCATGTTCTAATTCAAATTTTTGTGTTGTCCATCTCTGATTTATTTGACCTTGGAAACTGGAAATGCTTCCCTTTGTTAAACTGATACCTGTGGTTTGATTTTCCTGCTGTCTGATTATTTTTTGAACCTTACCTACTGATATCACTTGGCAAAAGCCACATCTTGCTGTACCACAATCGAGTGTTAGTTAAGTTGCATTAAACAAAATTCCATTGTTTGTGATTCCTGTCAATAAAATAAGTCTAAAATGGCAATACCGCCATGCAGGGGCGGACCCATCCTTGGTCGAGGGGTGTCAAGCAACACATAGTTACATTGTATATAGAGGTCAAATTTGGTTTAATAAATATTTATAAAAGGATTGACACCTGTATGTCAAGGTTTTATCTAGAGGTTAAGGGGTTTCAAAAGTTCCTTAATGTTGTGTACTCAAGCCTTGTTGGCCTGGGTCTGCCACTGCTGGCATGAAACTTTACTTCAAAAATCTGCAGGCTTCTTGGCTAGTTGTCTGCTATGGTAGTTTGCATGAGACACTCTGGGTTCTTGCCCAACTCATGTCAAAAAAATTTTAGTCCGAAATTGTATTTCAAAGTTGTGTGTTGTCCTAATTTTATGTCATTTACTGGTTGTGTGGCTCTGTTACAGATTAAGGCTAAAGGCACGTTGATGCAAATGGTTGCTGCAGATTGGCTGAAGTCTGACAAGCGAGAAGATGATCTTGGTGGTCGCCCTGGGAGCATTGTTCAGGTTGCTTCTCTTATTCTATGTGAAGACAATGAACATAACATACACATGTCGTTTTATAAACCTGCTGTTTACCAACTTTTATCTGCAGAAATATGCAGCTAAGGGTGGTCCAGAATTTTTCTTCATTGTGAATATACAGGTATATTCTTGCTTCCTTCATATATACCTTTTCTGCTTTCCTTTGGATTTCCAGAAAGTTCATGTAGTTGAACGTGCCTTACATTCAGGTACCAGGTTCAACAACATACACTCTTGCTCTCTACTATATGATGGACACTCCTATAGAAAACGCGCCCTTGTTGGAGAGTTTTGTCAAAGGGGATGATGCTTTTAGAAATTCGAGGTTCAAGCTCATACCATACATATCCAAGGTTTATATTCTGATCTTTGAGATTGAACAAAATCACTTTTTTTACAAGGTTTAATAATATTTATTTTTATTTAAGTTCTTTAATGAGTTAGCGAAGAGCTATGGCATGGCAGCAGTCTTTGTGGCATTTGCACTGGATCCATGTTTTTGGGAATGGTTGGTGGTAGCACTTTTGTCCTTTAATAACCTTTGAGCTTGCAGATAAATACTGCACAGAAACAAGTTGATCTCACAATCTTAAAAGGAAAACTGAACCCTTTTTTGGTAAATATAACTTAAAATCTTTAAGCAAACCCCCAACCCTACCCCAGTTTACTCTATCTATTCCAAAACGATGATACTTTTTACTTCTCAGTGGTCAAATTTTGCAACGACCCAAGAAAGTCTATTGATGATCATGGAGAAATTGAAAGAGATGATCAGATGAATAATGCATACATAAATTATTTTCTCAAAATTCATGTCATCTGAGAGTCCCTTTCTTTTGTTGTAATGCTTCTGAGCTTTCTTGTTTGCTTTTTTAGGTTGGAAACAATGTGCTTTAATCAGCATTGCACATAGTACTTAATAATTTTATCCTTCTAAAAACATCAGGGATTGTGGATTGTTAGTGAAAATATTTACTTCTATTTACTTGTCAGGGACCATGGATAGTCAAGCAGAGTGTTGGAAAGAAAGCATGCCTTGTAGGTCCAGCACTTGAAATTAATTATTTTCGGGGAAAGAACTACTTGGAGGTAATTTCAAGAGAATTTTTCCACAGGAAATGATGCTTTAATTTTGTTTGCATGTTAGCTACTAACAGTTGATGCAGTTGATGCCATTTTCAATATCTTTGGAAATGAACTACTTCCACTACTGCAGAAGCTCTATATCTTTTCTAGGCAAAAGTAGAATACAGTTAAATTCTTGCCCCTGAGAGCTGTCCTCTGGAACTCATAAAAGTTTCTTCTCAATTGGCTAAGATTGAGCCAGTAAGTAAAAAAGGAGAGGCTCGAAAAGAATCATTTTTTTCAGATCTCTGCATCTTTTCATCTTCCTTGTAATTGTTCGGTAGAATATTACCAGGCTTTTAATTGGTTGTAGATTCATGTGACAATTTGAGTATTACCTTTATATGTTAACATGATAGTTCTACAAAGCTATAGGTCAAAATTTAACCATCTTTAGAATAATAAGTGAACTTAATACTGCTTGCATTGACAATCAACCCTCCATAATGAAACATTTTCTTATGCCGGAGCTCATACTGGACCTAAAAAAGTTTTGTGATCTTTCAGCTTGATATCAATGTTGGTTCTTCTACTGTGGCAAGGGGAGTTGTAAGCCTTGTTGTTGGATATCTAAACAATCTTGTCATTGAAATGGCGTTTCTTGTCCAGGTAAACGTTCATGTCCCCTTCTCCATTTAAAGCATATATGGCTTGGATTGTGTAAGGCGCTAATATTGACAATTGCATCAAATTTCAATGAGTATGACAAAGCATATAGAGTGTCTTCCTGGAACGCGTATTAACCAATTGAATGTCTTTCTTCACAGGCCAACACCCCGGAGGAGCTTCCTGAATATCTTCTTGCAACATGTCGTCTTAACCATCTTGACATCTCTAAAGCAGTTCAAGTGAAACCGTGATCTTGTATATCTCAATTTGTTTTTTGTTTCTTACATTTTATATAAGCTTGCTACAGGCAAAATGGATGATGCCTAGAAAGTGCAAAAGCTTTACAAAGTGACTATTCTTTGACTCGATCAATTGTCATGCCAGCAGTCTTCTTGCACATTGGTCTCAGCTGTATAGTTTGCACAATATTTCTGTTTCTTATAACTATCAGTAAACTCCATTGTGAGAATATGTTCTTTTTTTTTCAATTCTACATCTAATAGTAATTTGATGTTCTGAAATCATACTGTTTAGCATATAAAACTAGCAAGTTATTGTTCTTGTTCATGTCATTGCATCAAAAGTACAGAGAATTGACACCAAAACAGAGCCACAGAAAACTACATTAAAATAACAACAAAAATCGAATCAAAATATTTCAGAGAATTTAAATAATACAAAATTTTAAGTTCTGAGTGTAATAGTAAACTCATATTGTTTAGGAATGTACATGCAACCAAAAAAATTGAGTAAAAGAAAATAATAAGATACTCTTGTAATTCAATTATGCAGTAGTAATAGTCCGTCTTAAAAAATGTATTATTCCCTATTTCTCGTATTACTAATTGATTATTTTACTACAAATAATTATCCTATATTACTCTACCAATTCATTCTTTTTTTAGAATCTTCACATTTGATTGTAAAATTTTCAAAAAAAAAAAATATTTAAAAAATAAATAAATAAAATTACCTCCTTATTTATGATTTATTAATATACATCCAAAAAAAACTTGAAGCCGGAGGTAGTACTTTTTTAACTATCGAAAACAATTTAAACTTTTATATTTTTATATTATTCTTAATTAAAAAAACTATGGCTACATAAATAATGACGGAGAACTTTTTTCAGATCAAATTTTTATTTATTTATTTTTATGCCAAGTGGCATGGTATGGTGTCATAAAAACTGATTGGGGTGAATGTATATTTTTATTTAAACACGATAAATAGACTTGGGTGAGATTGAGGAGGAGGTTGTAGGGCCCTCAAGGCCTGAAGAAAAGCATGAAGGATGAAATAAATAGTGTGTCCCTCCAAAACAATCACATGCTCCGCCGACTACCAAAGTTTCATTTATTATTTCACTAAAAATGCACAAATCCCCAACACACATTTCCTCTGCAAAACCTCCAGAAAGTGCAGTGCAGTGCAATCCTCAAGGCGGACATTTTTGGACATGCAAAAAGCTCCATCTTTACCCAATTCACCTTCCAACGGTCTGTTTACTCTTTCTAATTTTATTCTTTTGCTTATTTTCTTCACTTGCATTATTATTTTCAATTAACAAAATTGGGCGAAATTGGTAGGAATGTGGGGAGTTTTTGCCAGAGGGCGCTCCCGTTTTTACGGTGAAAATTGTGAAATTAGATTGTGTCTTCAATGATATTTGAAAATGGACATTGTGCACGGTAACTTTAGCCTTAACTAGAGGTCTTAGTTTGAATTTCTCGGGTATAGAATCGCCTCTATTGGTACTTTCGGATGAGAATTTGAATTTAGTCATTAGAAGTGAAAATTTGTGTATGTTTTTCAAATTTTGAAATTTTAAAAACTGTTATGGCCAAACATGCTATATAATCAGGTTTTATAAAATTGGAAAATTTTCTATCTTAGTACTCATCATGGCTAAAATAAGGTTTGGATCGTGGTGTCGTTTATTTGGCAACCAAATCAGAAACTTATTTATTACTTTTAATAACAATATAATATAATGAGTTTTATGTATTTTAGTAAAAAGTTTTGACGATAAATGAGAAGATACTTAGAATCTGAATAGACTCCTATTTTTGGTAGGATTAAGTAGTATTGGCACTAGGTATTGCATACGCGTATGCTTCGTATAATATTTGAATACGTTACATAATAAGCCTACGCTATATATATACATGTATATAGCACTACTTTTTCCTTTTTCTTTGATTTGAACATAGCAATTTAGGTTTCACATTATTACAGGTAAGATATTAGAGACATGGATTGTGCATGTGTACAAAGTATAGCGACAAATTCTTGTTTGCAAAATGGTTTCACATATTTTTTTTAATCGTTGACATACTTTTTTTTAATAGTATATATATATAGTTCTAATTACTGTTTATTGTATTGTATATATAACTCAGAAAATTGATATGGTTGAACAAAATTATATGGATGGAATTTCAATGGGACATATTGAGAATGAAGACTTTGAGAGCATACTGAATGGTTTGGATTTTTCTATCGAAAATTTGGAAGCAGACCGATTGGATGAAGATTGGGATGCGACGGTATACGGTGAATTATTGGGGCCAATTCCTTCGGAAACTCTTATGAGTTTACCTCCTTTGGAGTTGACCAATGTTGATGTGAGTTTTAACTTGGCTTGATTTATCTTTATTTTTTCAAAAAAAAATAATATTTTTAAGCCTCCTTTGGATATTGCGAATAGGAAATTAGGAACTACCAATAGATGTTGTTTTGAGGAACTACCAATTAAGGCGGGGCCAAGGGCTTGGCTTAGTTGGCTTCAAAAAAAAGTAATAGAACCTAATTTAAGGATAGAAGTTGGACGGGATGGATAGTTACTTAAGGATGAGACCGAGCCATAGGTAGTTGAGGGTAGTCAAGCCTGTTAAGTATATGAATTGATAGGAGTATGGTACGGTTGTGATAGTAAAAAATAGGAGTTGGGCGGTTATATTGTAATAGTTAAGCCTCATAATTAAGAATAGAGTTGACAATGATGTGATAGTTAAGCCTGTTAAAGATGAGTTTATAGGAGTATGGCACGGTTGTGATAGTTAAAATATAGGAATTGGATGGGTATCTACGAATGATACCTATAGGTAAGCATAGGAGTACCAGTTGTCTACTTCCCATTTCAATTTCAAATTGATAACATTATCAAATAATTTAATGGGAAAAGAATCTGATATACCCTCAACTTTGTCATTTAGAGCTGATATACCCCTTGTTATGAAAGTGGCTCATATATACCCCTACTTGTAAACAAATGGCTCACATATACCCTTTTCCTCTAACGGAAATGAAAAAAAAAATAATCTTAATCTAAATTTTCATTATTTTTTTCTAAAAAATATAATCTCATATGAGTAAATTTAATCATCGTCAAACATATTTTTTTTGACTTTTTTTTGTTTCAATGACTAATTTATAATTATTATTTTGATAATCAAATTTATTTATATTTCACTAATATTCTTGTAAAACTTATTGTAGATGACCAAATTTTTTCTTCGAATACGAAATTAAATTACAATACACACAAAAAATAGTTTAATTTTTTATTCTTTAAACTAAGGAATGAAAGAAAAAAATAAAATAAGAATAAGAAATTCAAATAATTATAATAAAAGAAGTCAAAAAATAATTTATGTATGAAAAAAATAAAATATACCTTGAACTTTGATAGAAGAATCATATATACCCCTAAATAATTTTTTAAAAAAAATTAGAAGTAATAAATATAAATTTAAAACTAATTTTTTAACTTCCGTTAAATGAAGGGTATATGTGAGCCATTTTGTAACGACAGGGGTATATGTGAGCCGTTTGTATAACGGTAAGGTTATATATGAGCCACTTTTATAACGAGGGGTATATCAGCTCCAAATGACAAAGTTGAAGGGTATATCAGACCTTTTTCCCTAATTTAATTTAAAGAAATTGTTTGAATATCCTTTTAAAGCATAATATATTCAATCAGTTTTGATATTTTAATTCTATTTTAAAATATTTTAGAATGATTTTGATTGTTTAAATTCTATTTTTAAATACTTCTAGAATAATTTTGATAGTTTGTGTAATAATTAACACACTCGAAAAAAAAACTTAGAACTATTAGTTATCTAAACATTAATATCTAAACATTTGTGGGTTTGTGTAACATACATTTGTCTATATAAACATACATTTGGAGGTAATGAAAGTTTGGAAGTAGATGAACTTGCTGAATATTAAGATGTTAGTTTCTATTTGTTTTTCGATGGGGTATGAGGTGTATCTTATTGCTTCTTAATTCGTAACATAATGTATGGACCTTTCTTTTTCAAAAAAAATAAAGTAATAGAATCTTTCTTAAGGATAAAAGAAGGTTGGCGGGTAGGTATAGTTAATTAAGGTTGAGGCGAAGCCCTATGTAGTTAAGGGCTGGCTTATCTTTCTTTTTCAAAAAAGTGGCTTGGCTTATCTTTCTTTTTCAAAAAAAAAGTTGGGCGGGACGGATAGTTAATTAAGGTTGAAGCGGAGTCGTATGTAGTTGAGAATTGGAAATACAATAACCAGTTGTCAATGCTCCATTTCAATTTTAAACTAATAACATTATCAAATAATTAAATCTAAACAAATTATTTGAATATCTTATAAAGTATAAGATACTCAATCAGGTTTAATATTTTTATTCTGTTTTAAATACTTTTAGAATAATTTTGTTGATCGTTTGTGTAATAATTGACACACTCGAAAAAAATAAACTTAAAACTATAATTATCTAAACATTAATATCTAAATATTGGTGGGTTTGTGTAACCTATAAACATACATTTGAAGGTAATGAAATTTTTGCTTGAAAATTTAAAGTTAAAAGCTAATCAAACATAAGCATTTCTGTATGAAAAGTTTGGAAATAGATGAACTTAGGTGAATATTAAGATGCTAGTGTCTATTTGTTTCTCGATAGAATGGTGTATGAGGTGTAATCTTATTAAAAAAAATTAAGGGCTACATAATGAATGGTTTAGATTTTTCTATCCAAAATTTAGAAGCAAACGGACTAGCTAATTATTTGGATGTATATGCTGAACTATTGTTGTATGACCCATGCTTCTAGGGGTTTTAACTCTGCAATGGCTTATCTTTCTTTTTCAGAAAAAAACTACTTTATAGTAACAAAATGTAATAATATTTCTTCTTTTTTTTCAAAAAAAACTACTTTATAGTAATAGAACATAATAAGTTATGTGGGGTGGTGGATAGAGATTAATAAGTTATGGGGTGGTGGATAGAGATGACATGTAATGGCGGAGCCACGTGTACTCTAATATGTAGATAGAATAAAACATTATATATATATATATATGGATGTGATAATAGGCCTTCATACTTCAATAGATAGAATAAAACATTATATATATATATATATATATATATCTTGTTGAATGACAATATTGTAAGATTGTATTGATATACATCTATTAGTTATTAGTTCTCTCTTCCTTTATTCTCTTTTTGCTTGTGTTTGAGTGACTCGATGAACAATATCTCTCAAAGCTATTGAGCTCTTAGCTTCGCTTAATGTATGCTTCAGTATTGTTATCAAGTTTTTAAGACATACTTTTTAATGCTAATGAGTATAATCATAAAGAGACGATACTTTTGTTATTCATGCTTATAATGATTTGTTTTGAATGACACATACATATATATTTATATTTTTTTCTCATATATGCCACACTTCTTTGTGCTTGAATCCCCAATGAATCTTAGAGCAGAAGCCTTTGCACTTATTGTCTTTGATAACACTTAGTTGTTTGATGTCAAATTTGTTCTCCTTTTTGTAGAATGCTTATGTGATTTGCAAATCAACACAATGTGTTCAAAAAATTATACAGTGACAAAGTTGGAAAATTGAACTCTCAAACTTCATTCTAATCGATGTTATCCTATCAGAACGTATTTCCGGAGGCCCAAGGGAATGTTATATTCCAGACAGGAAGTCCAATTTCTGTCCTGGAGAACACCCGCTCTTGTTCTGGTGGAAGGAGTGCAACATCCTTCAACTTTGGATCTAAAGGCCGTCGCTCCAAGCGTGCACGATCATCTACTTTGAATCCATGGCTTAAGATGGCTCCCATGCCTTGGACAACTTCTGCAGCCAAGAAGAATTCTGATTCCAAAATTGGAAAGGTAAATAAGAGAAAATTATCAGGTGCCATGGCGTCGCCTTTATTTAAAAGGTGCACACATTGTGAAGTAACAAAGACACCACAATGGAGGGAAGGACCATTGGGTCCAAAGACTCTATGCAATGCCTGTGGAGTTCGTTATCGTTCTGGACGCCTACTCCCAGAGTATCGGCCTGCTGCTAGTCCCACATTCATTCCATCTTTGCACTCAAACTCTCACAAGAAAGTCGTAGAAATGAGAAGAAAAACAGTTGAGTCTTCTCCTGAATGTGACAGCCAAAAAAACTTTGTTCCTCTGGGTAGCTATTTGTTAGATGAATATTTTTAAAGAGATGACTATAGTTTTAGTTAGGTACTTAATTTACTTCATTGTTGTTTTTTTTTATGTTACATACAAAAGGGTACGTAGGAAGTTAGTTTATTTCTCTTATGTAAAATCTAAACTAGATGAATATTATTTTTTAGATATTTCATCTTGGAACTACTACAGTATTACTATTTCTTTTTCTCGTGGTCTCCATGGATCAAATTCTCTTATCTACAAAAAAAAGAGTGCAAAAAAATAAAAAGAAAAATTGAAAAATCACTTAATAGTTACTATAACATGTAATTATCAGGAATGCTCATCCCACCTTTGAGAGTATTTATTGTAAAATTGCTCCCCTCAATTAGTATCCTGATCAAGTAATTACTAAGCGTACAGTATGAACGAAAATTACATAACTACACCAATTGCATCTAAAATTTAATTACAAAAGATAACTACACCAAAGAGGATTTAGCTATTCATTCATCATTTTAAAAAGAAGCGAACTTACATTAATTAATAAGTTGAGAGAGCTGATTTGATTTAATAAATATATAGCTAGTCTTTTTTTTTATATATCTATGTTTTGTATGATTATATTATTCATGTGTACATTTTTCTTTTAGTTCAACATGCTCTCAAATTTAATTAATTTTTTTTAAATGTGATTTTGTATGTATATATAGTACAAAATTTAATATAAGATATAAACATGTCATTTAAAGTGTACATAAAAATAAATATATTTATTCATTTAATTTTATATACAATGCATACGCTAAAAAAAAGAAAATAAGCAATGATAAAATAAATTTGGTGGGACATTCAGTCAATTTTGAAACGTAGACTTTTCTACTGTTCTAGATAGTTTGTTTTTTTTTTTTTAACTTTTTTTAACTGATAAATAATTTCTACTGTAGTAAATTGTCTGCGGTCAAAAAAAGTTATCTATTATCTCGTGTGTCAAATATCTCTCGCCCCTAATACGATACATCTTAACCGTTTGTGTCTTTTTCTCTACCCTTTTTTGCAATTTCTGTTTCAGATCCGAACAGCTACTTTTGTCTCATTTTATTTCTGAAATAACCATGTAGGAGTATATTAAAGCTATTTGGGTTGAAGAGGGATTTGTGCAGGTTTATTGCACTTCTGTTTCTGTAATTTATTTTGTTTTGCTACAAAATTTGTGATTTGCAAGTTGGTGGAGTGTTGAAATGGAGGTGGTGGAAGAGAAGTGTGTGGACTCTCTGTTTTGGCATGCCTGTACAGGAAGCATGGTACAAATTCCTCCGGTGAACTCTAAGGTGTTCTATTTCCCACAAGGTTATGCTGAGCATACATTTACAAATGTTGATTTCACTGTACTGGCGAGAATTCCCCCGATGATTCTATGCAGAGTTGATGCTGTGAAGTTTTTAGCTGACACTGAAACTGATGAAGTTTATGCGAAAATTCGGCTTATTCCGGTTGAAGACTTTGAAGATGACAGTGTGGTTGAAGAAACTGAGAAGCCTGCTTTCTTTGCTAAGACATTGACTCAATCAGATGCGAATAATGGGGGTGGTTTTTCAGTTCCGAGGTATTGTGCAGAGACAATTTTCCCCAAATTGGATTTCACAGCTGATCCGCCTGTCCAAGTAGTGAAGGCAAAGGATGTTCATGGTGAAACCTGGAATTTTAGGCACATTTATAGGGGAACGCCAAGGAGGCATTTATTGACTAGTGGTTGGAGTGCATTTGTCAATAAGAAGAAGCTGGTTGCAGGGGACTCTGTTGTGTTTGTTAAGGCTGAAAATGATGAGCTTTGTGTTGGAATTCGCAGGGTAAAGCGGGGTGGTATTGGTGGACGGGAAACACAATCAGGGTGGAACTCAAGTGCTTGTAGTTATGGTGGATTTGTGACGGAAGACGAGAACAGTAGTACTAATGGAAATCTGATTTCTTATGGTGAGAGATTTAGAGATAAGGGAAAAGTGAGCCCTGATGAAGTTGTTAGGGTCTCATATCTCGCTGCTAATGGCCAGCCTTTTGAAATTGTTTACTACCCTGGTGCAAGCACTCCAGAATATTGTGTTAGGGCCTCTTCTGTGCGTGCTGCAATGAGTGTTCAATGGTGCTCAGGGATGAGGTTCAAAATGGCCTTTGAAACCGAGGATTTTTCTCAGATCAGCTGGTTCATGGGAAGTATATCTTCAGTTCAGGTTGTTGATCCCATCCGTTGGCCTCATTCACCGTGGCGGCTTCTTCAGGTAATGTATAACTGCTTATCTATTTCAATTTGCCATTTGAAATAGCTCTTGGAAAAAAAAGAATTGACTTGCAACCGGTATTTACATCAAATCAATAGATGCGTGATATTTTTCACTTAATGCTGTCTAACTAATGTGTATTCTAACCATTTATTTAGTATCGCTTAACAATGGTACTTAACTTAGTAAAGACATATTGTGTTATTCACATTCATTTGCTTGTAATTTTTTTCGTATTTAGCAACCGGATATTCGAATAATTGAGAAACCAATACTGAGATTGATCTTTATGCTGTGCAGTACTATTAAAGTGTCTCCAGTGGTAGCATTTAGTTGTAGTTTTGTTTATAAACTTCTCTCTGTGATATACTGCAGGTGACATGGGATGAACCAGATTTGTTGCAGAATGTAAAATCTGTAAACCCATGGCTTGTCGAATTGGTCTCTAATATGCCTGACATTAACTTGTCACACAACTCACCACCTAGGAAAAGGTTGTGTTTGCCACAACAGTTTCCATTTGACGGTCAATTTCCATTACCTTCATTTTCAGGCAACCCCCTCACGTCTAGCAGTTATTCTCGTTATCCGTCTGACAGCAGTACTGCAGGCATACAGGGAGCCAGGCATGTTCGATTTGGAGTACCTTTATTAGGTCTCCACCGTAGCGAAAAGTTGCAGTTAGGTGTGCTACAACCACCCGCTTCCCAACAAGCTGATGCTGATTCTGAAATTCCTATTGGCACAAGTAAGGTCCAAAAAGAGAGCAATGAAAATATATCTTGCTTGCTTACCATGGGTACCTCTAGTCAGATGGAGAAAGCTGATAACGTGAAGACACCTCGGTTTTTACTCTTTGGCCAACCAATTCTCACCGAGCAGCAAATGTCAAGTGTCCTCTCTACTCATGCTCCTCCACAAGTCCAAACAGAAAGAAACTCCGATTGGGCACAATTGAAAACTGAAAGAATTACTCCAGGCTGGAAATGCCTTTCAGAAAGTCTATCAAGCACATTTCTTTGGAATAAAGGTTATCACGCAGCTGAACTTGGCGCGAGTACTGATCACTGCAAAGTATTCCTAGATTCGGAGGACGTAGGACGTACTCTTGATCTCTCAGTTCTAGGATCATACGCGGAGCTGTATAAAAGACTTGCAGACATGTTTGAGATGGAAAGATTAGATATGGTGACCCGTGTGCTCTATCTAGATGCAACAGGTGCATCTAAACAAATTGGAGATGAACCATTCAGGTGTATTTAGTACTTCCTATTCTTGAATTTCATTCATGTCAAGATATTTTTCTAGTAAAACGTTCTTATCAATGTTCTCCTCGGAATTCTAATGCAGTGACTTCATCAAGACTGCAAAAAGACTGACAATTTTGAAGAAATCTGGCAACAGTGCTACAAGGTAATTGTTAGTAACTGAATACTTCCTCATGCGGCTGTTGTCTTTGTACGAAGATTTTGAGAATAATTGTTAAGACATATATTGTGCATTTGTTCGAGGAATTGGCACATTGTGATTAATGCTTACAAATCTTATATTTCAGGAAATGGCTCACTGATCTGCCGATCCTCAATGTTGTCTAGATTCTTCAAACCAGGCAGGAACAGGATGGATCCTTTAGCATTTTTGAATAAAATTATCGTTTATTGTCTAGGTGAATAAGGCTCTGGTTGTTTCTAAGAAATCCTAAACTGCTTTATGTAGTATGGATGATATGTTTTGAGGATGTTTTAGCTGTAACCACATGTTAGTGGTGGTATTTTTATTTTTTTAAATAAAAAAGACATCAACTTTATTTATGTGTGAATTGTTATGTGTATTTCTTTCACATCAATACTCTTTGTCTTCTGCTTACTAAGTTTAAACTAGAATTCACACTGGGATCATGTATTGTCCGTCTTTGTTGAGAGAGTGCTTCCATAAAGGAATTCAGCCCTTTGTTTCTCCGATTCATTCGTGAAATACACTAGGCTTAATCATATAGTGAAATGTGGGGACAGGCTTTGGTTTCCTCTCATCAGCTCAAGTACTTTTATCTAAACAAGCAACGTTAATAATGACGATTGCATTGCAGGTGCACACGTGAGGGTGTTGGACATGAAGCGTAGCCTAAGTTGTCACTATACTTTTAAAAAAAAAAATCAATGTATATCAAATTTATTACTATGTGTGCTTTTTGAATCCGTAACTTCATACTCCATTAATTCTAAGAAAATTTGGCTAATTTGTACCCCATTAATAGCTTATTTAACTAAATCCTCTGAAAATATAATAATTTGACAGTCTTAATAATTAAGTTTAAGAAATAATGCATCATTTAATGAATATATAATAATTTGAACCTCATAAGCTTGAACATGATATTGTCGACTCAACATATATAGGAGCCACTTGTTTTATATTTCACAAATCAAACCACCTTTGCTCAAATAAATGAACTTTGTAAACAAATACATCAGCATGCAACTAAAATGTTATCATAACTTCATTTCAAAATATTTATTATATTTTATTTTTCGTGAGTTAAACCATTCAAAATCTTGATTAATACTCCCACCATCTACTATGATTTATGAGCTATCTTAAATATATTTATTCAAAATTAATTGTCAATTTAAATAATCAATAAATAACTAGTTATTTTTTTTCAATTCTGTCCTTAATAATTACATAACTACTGATTTCAAAAAGTAGTCATTTTGAAGTTACAAGACTACTTTAATGTGAAAAATTTCACTTTTATGGTTTTCATAAAGCACAAATCATTTTAATAATGATTGATAGTAAGATTATATTAGTCAAATTACACATTATATTAAATTTTTCTCAAAAGTTAGGTATGATCTTAGGAGGGATTACTATTTTTTATTAGTTTTTAAGTCATATTGATTTAAAAAATGCCAACTTATAGTATTGTTCTTAATGTAATATTTGATTATTAAAACTATAATTTTAAAAATATTGAATCAATTCAATTTATAACTTGGAGAAACAAAATATAACTACTACTTTAAAAGGAAATCGTAGTAGGAATAGCTCTCTGTGTTGATTACAACAACAATCATATACTTAGTTTAATTTTATATATAAAAGAAAATTGAAAAAGTTAGAGTATGTGATTATTTCTTTGAAATGAAATGAATAGCTAAATCCTAGGGGCAAACTTGGGTGGGTCAATGGATTGGGAACAGAAGACCATAATTCAAGGCAACAATTTTGATCATCCCAATATTTAAATTTATTTTTTGGGGGGTTTTCAATGAGATCCTACAAACACGTTGAATGATCAAACTCCTCATGTAGTCATGTTCTGCTTTAATTTTGTTTCATCAAATTCAGCTCACAAACATTAACGTTGTGTTTCCAAAACTATGACTTACTTTGCGATTTTGTCGTTGGAATCAAAGGTATGCATGTCTCGTCTCCAAAGCCACATGTGGGCCAAGTTGTTATTAAAAAACATTTGTTTGTATATGAAAAAACAATTCATTAATTTTGAGACTGTTAAAGAATGACAAAAGTTTCACTGAGATGTATGGACTTCTTACAAGTCTTGAGCAATTCTCCTTCCTTTGAGCTAACTTTTGGGGTGTGAGTTAGGCCTAAGATTTAATTTCAACAGAGACGAATTTATCGAATTATGTCAAATATTACACGTATATTCAATGATAAACTATATGTTTCATATTTATTAAGAAAAAAATATAAGTGAACTCCATTCTAATTGATGTCTAACATAAGATATAAATTATTCATATTTTATGATGTATATAATAGTAATATAAATTTTTTTTAAATAATTTTAGTTGAGCTAAAAATAGTCGTTATCTAAATTCTTTGTTATTTAAGATAGGGACCACTAAACGACATAGATTTGGTGACAATTCAATTCGTGTGGTGGACCCCACCCCCACCCTATTTTGGGTGCATAAACGGCCACACGATCAGACGTGTACGTCTCTAATTATTCTTTTTATTAAATATTCTTTTTTTTGGATAAAGTTAACCCATTTCTCCCGAGATATTCTGATCTCAACTCGCGATATAAGTATATATCTCTTTAGCCATAGAATGGTAAAATTCTTCCATTTGTACCGTGGTTACTCGTAACAATTAATTACGTTATTGTCCTTCAAAGAAAAGGACGGAATATTTAGGTCAAAAAGAAGTTACAGTAAATAGTGTTTTGTTAAAACACTTTAAGACGCAAAATTTTGAAAAGGCGCATTCAGTTACCTGCATTTGATTTAATAAGCTGTAAAACTTCACACATATTTCATATTTCAATTGATGATGTGTATAATTATAGAAAGTAACATATTTTATGTAATTAACTTATTTATATATTAGTTTGTGGACACGCGAGGAAGTTCAATATAACTTAAAAAATTTAAATAAAAACATTATACGTATTTATATATTTCATATGAGTAATTAAGTAAAATTAATTAATACTTTAAAGGGAATGTGAATGTATCCGATAAAAAAAAAACGTTATTATTGTTTGAGCCTGAGCAAGCTCCATTTTTTATTTTTTTTTATACCTGTAAAATTACCCTATAAAAAAAGTATACTAGTGTACATCAGCAAATCCCAACCAGTTCACTTTATTTGAGCTGATGTTCAATGCAAAGGGTTGAATAAAATAATATACTTATGCACAAACTATCCTTTTCTCAAAATATTTGAGGTGGAGGGAATGTACGGAATCATCTGTAGCTCGAAAGAGGGGTTACCTAGTAACTATGCTTGTAGCATTTTTAAACTCCACTTTCATAGCTCCGAGGTAAGATATTATTAATGATGCTACTTCAAACTAAAGACGGTAAGAATTCGAGCTACTACTTCTGACTAAGCCAACCTGAACTTGATCTTGATCTATGATTATTTCTTTAGCCTTTATTCTGTCCCTATCAATGAATTGGCTTACATACCACCTTTAGACAAAACAGTTGTGACAACGACTTGATCTGAAGTATGCAAATAAATATAAGTTTCTAACTTTAAATCAAAAATTTGTTTCACAACTTCTTGAAAATAAATTTTACATTTCCAGAAACTACAGAATTAAGTAAATTGAATTCCCAAAACAGAAGTGTATCGTTTAGACCTTGTCATCCTACTGAATTTAACCCAATTGCTAGAACTATGAGCTATTCTGTGGCATGTTTTATATATATAATTACCTTGACTCTATTCAATAGAAACCCCCACGCTGATGATAGAACAATTTCATCCAATCATAGCATGAGACAGACAAGCAGGATGAGAGTCGTTTCAATCAGCATCCCACAAATGTGCCTTTAACTGGATAGTTAGCAAAGAAAAAATGTTATTGATAATTGAAATAACTCCAGAATCCATACAACTACTACAAGACTCCAAAACTCGAATGAATATGCCATATTGAGAATTGAGAAACCAAAATTTTCACTAATCAAAAGGAAACCTGGACAGAGTGGAACAACAAAAAAATCAGTAACAACCAATAGGTTATCCTTGTGTCGATCCCAATTGAAACACAAAGTACACTGTACACCTGTATAGTCTCACCAAACTGAAAATGAGTATCCTGCGTATCAGCTGTGTTTCTAAATTCAGATAAGGGTCAACTGAATTCCCCAGTTATTCCAGTACTGTGACTTCTTGATCCACTCTCCAAAAGTTTGCATCATTGAATTCTTTCACTCCTGACCCGCCCTCATCTGTATTATCCTTTTCTGGCATCTTAGGAACCAAGCTCCTTTTCAATGGAGCCGCTTCCCCAACAATACCCTCCTTAAGAGCATGTTCCATTGCCTTTTCAGTACCCTCTAATTCCACACCAACAAATTCAACATCCTCTTCAAACAAAGAAGGCACAGGGGCTGCTGCTTTTTGACTAGAATCAGATCCTGATGAACTTTTGTTAGAATCAGGAGATGTAGATACGCTATTTGGAATAGACTCTCCACCACTGCAAGAAGTGGGACTAATCGAGGGAGTTACTGCCTCCCCTGAATTTGCAAGATTTTTGCTACAGTCACCATTATCTTCAAAGGGATTCGCGGATCCACCAACTGAGCCATTCCCCCATGCAACCCATTCAGGTATAGGCCTGTCTCCAAACGGGTCATCACTGTCTGACTTCTCAAAATGGAAGAAATCCCCATCACCTGACACACCTGCTTTATCTTTTTGTTGATTGAAGTCTCCACCATTAGCAGAATCGGCTCCACCAACTCCATTAAAGGCATCTGAACTAGAACTGGGCATTACATCTGATTTTCTCTCAGCCAATTCCTCCTGCTCTCCAACTACCACCTCATCATCACTATTGCTATTACCACCATTTGTTGTTCCATTAAGGTTAATGTCTTCCATCACTTCAGTAGGTGAGGTGCTCTTGGGATCATCTCCAGTTCTATCATCTCGAAAAGCAAACCAATCCGAATTTGTGAACAAATTGCTGCAAAAGTTTTTAAAAAAAAAAACAGTTATACATGATAAGAAGTGCAGATAATACCAGATGCCAAGAAACTGACAGATAATAATAACTTTGTAGCCAGGACAGCTAGAACTCACCTCCCTTGCTCTTCTCCCAACCTCAGGACAACTTCAGCAGACTCATCATCAAAGTATACATCCTACAATAACATGAATGTAGCATTGTGATGAACACTACGGCATATGATACCGAAAAATATATAAGTGAATATCGCGCAAGTCAGTCTTCAGTTCGTCGTGCTATCTAACTATTCCATTTCATATTTTAAAAAAAAGGACAAGTTAACTAAGGAAAACATTATTACCTCATCATCTCGATCAAGAGCTCCGTTATCCTGTTAACATGCAAGAAAAAACACAAAGGAATCAAAAGTTAGACTAAATCCCGATCCACAGCCCAAAGCGGAGTTGGGTTGCAGAGCACTTGTCCCTGAGATCATGGATTCCATTCGCCCTCCTCAACCAAACAGACAACACTACCCCTCAATCCTCAAACGAGAAGGTATACAATGCTTACCTCTTCAGCACCATTATTATCATATATGGTGTACTGGAATGCCTGGCTCAGATTATTTGCTAAAGCTGCTACATCATAATCTCTGTTATGAACATCTTCCTCGTCGCTGTCTCTTGTCCTATCTAGTAATGCAGTTGGCCGGCTGCTTATACACAAAAAAGAAAGTTGAAAATCCATATATAGGCGACACAAACTAGAAGAATCTTTAGTATATTAGAGATATAACCATTGGAGTATGTATTATTAGAGAACCCTTAGAGCATTTACGCTATTAAGGATTCATACAGCCAAACCCAGCTAGCTAGGGATTGAGGCATAGTGTTATTATACTTGCTGCAGGAACCAAGGAAGACTATGAGAGGAGGTGAGAAAACATAAGCTCATCTTACAATCACTTTATAAGTATATTTCCGAAGGTACTTTTCACTTCTTGATTTTAAGAAAATCAGTTGAAATCCACTAACCCATTTTGTAAGAGATCTAAGCAGTACTTCAACTTATAACAGGACATTCAATGTCAGTTTGAGACCAACAAAGCACATCTTTATCCCCTTTATTCAACCTTAACCCAGCCATTTCTTATCTGACCTGTTTTTCCAAATCCCTCCTAATATTTGAAAATTCAAACATTGAACTACAAAGAGTAACAAAGAGAGTGCTTCTTATGACACCAACAGTATGTCTATTGTCTAAAGAGAATTCATATGGGAGAACTTTTTAAAGTCTTCATTTATTCTTCTAAATTATGTACTTCCACTATTAGAGGCAGTGATAATATTAATGAAAATATGCCAGGTATGTTTCCCAAGTTATTGCTTCATCCAAACAAAATTTCGTTACGGTCTACCTCATATTACAGAAATCAAAATCTAACATTCCAAAATGTTCAAGTTAAATCAGAAGAGGAAGAAGCATACCCACAAGCCCATCGATAGACATTTTCGAGTGTATTACGCTCCTGTAAGACAGTAGTGTGCCAATCACTCCATTCCATATTTTTCTGGGGTAAAGAGAACCCATTAGCAGAAGCGGAGCTGAAACTTGTGCACAAAATCATGTGCCAGATAAAAGTAATTGAAGGGAAGGAATACTATGTAAAACTATCTTGCACCAACCCCAGCTATACAATTATACTCAAAAGCCAACAATAGCGACAGAAAGTGAGAAACGTAATGGTGTGTAAGCACAAGTGGGGTCTGGGGAGGGTGGTCTGTAAGCAACCTTACGCCTACCTTATGAAGATAGGGAAGTTGTTTCCGATAGATCCTTGACTCAAAATATACAGCCATTAAAATAAAATGGGGTGGATTTTAGTTTAACAAAATGAATATTAACTCTTGAAGAAAAAATAAATGCTTGATAAAACCATAGGGAACAGCCTTCCTACCTCTGAGGTAGGGGTAAGTTCAGAGTATACTTTACCCTCCCCCGACCCCACTTTGTGGGATTATACTCAGTATGTTGTTGTTGATTGAATAAAATCTTATTTACAATCAGAAATAGTAAAAATCCATGGAACTACATCCTCCCCAAGAACGCAAATACAAGCCAAGCTTCAATCTTATATAATTTCTTTTACTTTGGGGAATGGAGTGGATTGGCCGTTGGTAATAGTATGTTCAAAATTATTTGTCCGCATCCAAAATGGAGCTCTCTTGAGAAAACAACTGCTTAGATATACATAGTAAGTTCTAACAGTTACAGCTTCAGGACCTTTTCGCAATTAAAATTGGAAATCATCAGTATCAAACTTCCATTAAACGTATAAGTAACAAATTTAAAGGCTATCACTGTAGCACTCACCTCTAGATGTCCTCGAATGCGATTGTCATTGCTTCCCAACTGTACAAGTTTGTTAGCAATGCGTGTTAGATGCCCTATGTTACCCAGTCGGGGTGCTTGTTTACCAGTAGCAGGAAAAGTGGGCTGCATCAATTGAAAAGCACAAATGCACAATTAAACATTTTTAATCATTGTTTGCAATGAGAATATAAGGTTATTATTGAATATATTCATATTCCGTACAAAAAGTTGAGACAACAATATAAGAACAAGAGGAATTAAATTTGCAAGGCCTATAATCATCAAAGAGAAGGAAACCAGCTACTTCACTAAAATCAACCTGACTTTCACTGCCAGAAACTGTGCGCTGTTTATCCGTTTGAAGAATTTTTATAAGCAAATTACAGTCTTCAAAAAGATGATCGACCAGGACGCTGTTTCTGCTTTCCAAGCATGAATTGATTATACTCTCTACGTGATGATGCAATGCATTGTTAAATGCGTACCTATACAGCAATTATCCAACTTGTTAGAACATCAAACAAGAAACAACAAGTAAGAAAGTAAACAATACAAGATCAATCACTTTTGTACACCGAATCGAGAGTACAGGAGCATAGGCAGAATCTTACTCAAAAAAGAGATCCAGGACTCTCTCAATTGTCCCAGAACTGATCAATTCATCCTCTGCAACTTCATTGCCAGTTTTTAGCAGCACAGAAATGAATTCCACAATCTACAATAAAGAAGAAAAAGGATCTAAGATACAAACAAAAGAAGAGTCAGCTGAAATTATCAACCAATAAACACAGTCCTTGTAGATGCAGACAGGCATTGCATGCAATTTCATGTCAGTACGCTTTTCTAAGCTACTCGCCAAAGATTAGTAGTTGGAAATGCATGACAACAAATCCACCAAGTTTTACAAGTGGACTTTACAACCGCTTGCAACACATAAGAACAGTTGATCCTTGAAAACTATTTACTAACGCCATAACAATGGAACTTCTAGCTTGGCATATCCTTCTCATGGATTGCTATAAAGTTGGGTATGGATACAAAAACGATTAACTCTTTTTCTTTAAAAGCAAACCTTTAACCGATGTTTCCCTAGAGGCGGCCCGAGTTCACCATATGTTGTAGGCAGAATCTTGTCATCAGATGATACATTCAACAGCTTTAGCAAGTTGCCTGTGTCAAATATGACATATATTAACTTTCATAATGATATCTGGGACAGAAAAATCATCAGCAAAAATCACTAATATTAGCATTATGTTTCTTCTGTGGCCTGTTATCTGATGGCTCTGTGCGTTCGTACTTCCTTACTATCCACACTTTCTACAAAATTTTAATATAATTTCCAAAAGGGTAGAAAGTCATTTGAACAAGTATGCAGCAATTCAAATATGCGTAAATATTTCTAAACAGGAAACTTACTGAAATTTGGCAGCATTGCACTTATAGTCTCAGGATTGACACACACAGATGACTCATAAACATGCTGGCAGCGATAAGAATACATCATGGGAGATGGAATTGATCTTTTTGGATCCAGCAAAGATATGCATACAGATAATGAATGGACAAGGGCGGACTTTGAGTGTGAGTCTTCAAGGGCATGACTGAATATCCTTGCTACAAAACTACACCAAAAGAAAGTTGTAGAACTTAATCAGTTATAAATTACTTCGCACAAGTGCAGATGATATTTCATTCTCAGTAGAAATAAAAATGATAATTTACTATCAGCAGCAGTGTAAAAAATTAACTTTTACGGGATTAACTTTTATGGGAAATATCAAAGGGAAGTCCCACAAACCTTGGGCTAGATAGCTTAGTAGCAAGAGGAGATGGTGCATTTAGGGTTATTGTACATAGAGTCTCTGCTGCATTAGCATGTACTTCTGGAGAACTCTGGACAAGAAAACACAACATCAAAAATCTTCTAAGCGAAATGTGCCAAAAGCAACTTAGTAGAAGACTAGATAATTCAATCACATTCAACCATCCTGACATCAGGATTGTGATCCGCAATCATTAAGAAAATGATGGCAGAAATAAAGCCAGTTCAAATTATCTACAGTGTAGCTTAAAGGAACATGCAACTGAAAATTTGAGAGGATTTTGTATCTAAATTAAGTGCCTCATGTATTGGTAATTCCCATCAACTATAGTAGTATGTCCCATCTCCTGACATCAGATGGAATTCCATTAACTTAGAGCCTTAAAAGTAGGAAAATCCTATCAAGCACACCACCGCTCCTGCTGCTCCCAAGTCAAGGAAGTCATTTCACACTTTGTTTGCTGTTCAGTAAGCAACAAACCAGCTTTTAAACCAGTAAATTGAGCAGTAATAGATCACCAGTAAACTGTCAACAAATAACATTAGACATGGAAACAACAAATGATAATAGAATGACAGAATCAAGTCAGAAAAATTGTCGGTACTTAATGCACTACATGCCCAATATATAGACAAACTTTATAATTCCAATGGTAGTATATTATATATCAGTATATCACTATAAGCAAAGCAAAAAAACATTATCTATTTTGGACTTACAGAGGGGCTCAATTTATCCACAATCATTTCTAATAAATTGCTGTCAGCCAGCCATTGCATGACATCCTTAGTGTTTGGGTAAATATCAGCGCCTACAAGTCGCACCAAAACCTATAAGAAAAAGCTCATCAGAGAAAAATGTTTTTCTTGCAAAGTGATTCTCAATCTATTTTCAAATAATGAAGCATAAATAAAAAAGATAGTAGTCAATGGTAAAATGGAAAACCAGGCTACAAACCTCCATTATGGATGTAATACCAATCAAATCCACCATCTGGCGGAAAACATCATGATGGGTCTGCAACCAAAAAGAAACAATGTAATTACAGATTATTTGAGGGGGGAAGAGGAAAAAAAAAACATAAACACCCAGAATCTGTGTCATAAAGCTGTGCTCTACATAAAATCAACTTCATTTCTATGTCAGCACTTCTCCAATATACCTCCCATAATCAAGATGCTTGAAGCAAAATGTATTCCAAGAGGAGCTCCATCTATAGTTGTAACGTAAATAGTTAAGTAAACATTGAAGTCACCACATTTTTTTTAGTGAAGTAATTTTAATAATATTAGCAAGGCATCAAGGAGATGCAATGGGTACCACTAAAAATAAAGTTGCTTCAAACATGAAAATAACATGAAGAATGAGATTATGTTAACATCAAGCTATTTAGTTAACCTTCATCATCAGGAAGAAAATGTCCCATAGACAGTGAGGTTATGTTTGACATAAGATCCATGTAGATGTAATGAGTAAACCAATCCCCCAGCCTTCTTTTCGAACTGCTGCCTAACTATATAATCTTAATCTTTATGTGATAGAAATAGAACTAGCTCATCACATCATACTAGTCAAACTTCTTTAACATTGCTCCTAGAGTTTGTTAAAGACTCTATGAGTTAACATCACGCTCTTTAGTCAACCTTCATCATCAGGAAGAAAATGTCTCATAGACAGTCAGGATATGCTTGACATAAGACCCATGTAGACGTGACGGGTACACCAATCCCCCAGCCTTCTTTTCGAACTAATGCCTAACTGCGTAATCTTCATCTTTATGTGATCAAAATAGAACTAGCTCATCACATCATACTAGTCAAACTTCTATAACGTTGCTCCTAGAGTTTGTTAAACATTCTACATGCATAATCTTCAATTGGAAAACAATATTTTCTTTTGTTTCTTAGCCGGAAAAATCAATCAATTACCTATGCCTCAATTCCCAAATAAAGTTAGTTCCTTTTTTTCTTTTTTTTGCTTTCGCACACCTTGACTTATCCTTCTACTAGCATATATGTCTTTAACCAGACAAAAGATATCTTAGCAAGCACATGATGCATTTGCGTAAGAAAAAAAGAAGCTAAAAATGATCACCACAAATATAAATTGCCTGTACAAAGTACCAAATACGTAGAATTTATCATGCCAACCTGAACATAATTCATAAGTGGAATAGTCTTCCGCAACATGAGGCACACCACGACCTGTGTGAATCAAACCCATGTGAAATATCAGCCAAATAACATTTCAACAACATAGCACAAAGGAATTTTTTCATACACGACAGATGTAGATGAATCAAAGTGTACCTTACTAAAATACCCAGCAAGCAACGCACAATGAGGACGGTCGGTCTCCAAGAACGAAAAGAGCAAATCCATTAGCTGCACCACAATAGAAAAATGACCAAATAATCAGAGCAGAACAACTGCATCTTTTGTGTATAAAATACATCTTGTGAGTACAGTACCTCTTCATCGTCCACTAAAGTCTTAAGGATGACATCAATTTCACAAGTGAATATCTCACATGCGATGAAAGGAAACCTACAGAATGAAACAGCATTCAGAACCAGATTTTCAAATATTGAATGATGAACGTGTACATTTAATAAATAAATACATGATAATTGAAGCTTGGTTATGTCATAACTTACTTAAACTTCCATTTGCTATCGGCATCCTCAGAAGGCACTTCAACGATGTATCGCAGCAACTGCTCAACCTGAGCTCTATCTCTCAAACTGATATCACAAAATCATAGTCTCTCAATGAACTTTGAAATTATTAATGGAACTAATATTTGGTAAGGATATTAATTACATCCCTGGAAACAGTATGTCAATTAATTAACAAACTAAAACTATCTATGTCAATTAACAAACTAAAACTATCAACTGCAGTGCAGATTTTAAAATAATAAGCTAAAGCTGGGAGGGAGTTTACAAATTTATCAGGCGGCTATTCAAAGCTTTGCATTCTTGGATTATCTCTTCTTCATCAAGAAGCTCTTCCAATGTGAAGTTTTCCTTGTCTAACACTTCTTCAACCTAATGTACACGGCAATATATTTTAACAGTTAGAACATCAAGTTTGAATGATAATCAAAGCTCAGAGCCACGAAATAAAGAGTGCACTTTTATCAGTAAACATAATGAATAAATATAGCAGTTAATTTAACAATAAGAAAGATGAACAGACATTTTGCCTCAAAACAAATGGCCCAACATTGAGAAGAATAACACTTTCCAAATAATACAATAAAGAGGGCTATAAAATGATGTGCCCTCTCGGAGATAATCACATATTTGAAAGTCGCACAACGAGAGAATCTGCTGATCAGGTGACAATTACCGGTGCAATCAAAAATTGACAATTCTGAGATTACTCCATATCCAAACACCTTAAAAACATAGACCCTCATCAATGTTGTACATTCTAAACAGAAGAAATAGAACATTGGAATTTATCTAATAAATATACACAACAAAATAGTTCTAATTGATTCCTATGTTTGGATTTGAACTTAATGATCTTAAATTCGCTTCATGAAACCATACTCTTACAAATCCCACAGCATTTTCTAACAAACTTGATTCTGCCATCAAATATTGCTTAACAAAAAAACATCATCACTTCAATTATATTTATAGTTACAGAAAAGGAAAACAAATAACTCAACCAAGTTAAGTGAACCTACAGTAATTAAATATAACGAGCAACACAGAATTAAACAAAACTAAGAAGTAAACCACAAATTTTTACATCAGATTCCTCCCAGTTATAAATGAACACGAAAGTTCAACTCTAACACAAGTAATACACTCTGCACACGAATCCAACACCAATTCGGGGAAAAATACTGAATCGAATACTGATAAAATGCTTAAAAAATTCAAATCTCCAGAAGCAAATTTGTCTGTATAATTGAAATACAACAAGGAAAGCATTAGAGCTAGATAAATCCATATCCAGTACATACCGGCGAACAGGACAGATGTGTGAGCTTCCAAAACATACTGAACGAAAAACAGATCTGTAAGCCCTAAAGTGAATCGAGAGAGGAGGTTTTGTAGCGAAACAGTGAAAGCAAAGTCAACAAAAATCCAGGCTTTTTGAAGATCAAAAGGTAGAGATATTGAAGCCGTGAAGATCGAGAGAAAGAGATAGAGAGAAGTGTAAGAGAGGGATAGAGAGAGAAGAAGAGCTTCGCAGCGGAGAAACAAGGGTAATGATGTTTTTGTTTGATGGAGAATTGGAGGGCGGAAAATTCGAAAGTTATAAATTGGAGGGGTCGAAATTCACTAAACTCGAAATATAAAAAATAAAATAGCCGCATGCACTATTTTCTTTTTTGAATTTCTTTTTTTCTATGAAAGTTAGGCATCGATAGGCTAATTTATCCATATCCCCAAAGTACATTTTATAAACTAGATCACCTAAAAAGTATTCGGTTGTAAAAATATATTTTCTTCTTCTCAATTAATTTGTGTTGGTATGATAAATTTTGCATGGTTTGAGAAAAGTTGAATTAAATTATTAATTTTTTTTATTTTAATAAATGTAATGTACTAATAATGTACAATCTTAAATTTATTTATGTAGTTAGTTATATCTTAGTTTTTTTACATTGTTTTTGTTTGAATTGCTTCACAATTTTGACTAAAAAAAAGATTTACTATAACAAAAGTTATTAGATAAATAACTTTTTTGTTGTCTTAAAAGAAGAGAAAATTTCTATATATTATACACAACATTTTCCATTATAGGGGAAGAATAAATGTTACATGTGTAGCATAGAATATTCACCCAATATGGAACCTTAAATTTTGGATAAGTTCCAATCCAACAAAATAATTAGTACTAATTAAGCATGATAGTGATGGTTAATTTTTGTAGTGATGAGATTAATCCATCTGGGGCCCAATTGATGTGATGCCATATACAATTTTATCCACGCAAAAAGTCATTTTGCTGTCACATTAAAACACTTAGTATAATTTTATTAATTGTAGTAGTAATATAATGTTTTAGTCAACTTGTAATTAGTACCACTAATAAACCCTAACGGCAAAATCCATGCAACCTAATTTTGTCACTGTAACGCAACGGGTCATGTCATAAGCACGTGCATGTAGTACGTATTTTTTCCTATTATCAAGCTCAACACGATCGAATTTCAAAACTTAGAGAGAGGCATATATATGAACGAGAACTCACTCTTTTTTTATTCTTTTGTTTGATATACAGAGTTTAATCTAAATTTTAGTATCTATCGATTAGTTAATATACAATAATGATCAAGAAATATATATATATCTATTCATTTTAAAAAAATTACTATTAAGATGAAAATTATTAGTACTTAATATTATTTTTTCAGTTACGAGTTTTAGGTAAGATTTTATCAAACTCAACATTGAAAAACATCTTTAAGTGAGACAATTATTATATGTATTGTTAACATAATGATACAAGTAATAAGTTGATAAATATTAAATAAAGATAAGAGTTAGAACCATAGAATTTGATTCAAAAAGTTGATGACTTGGTATAACCTCATTTTAATATGCTTAGAGTAATGCTTGAAACTAAAATTTAAGAAAATAAAAAAGAACTTGTAATTCACTTTGTAACATTTTTCACTGTTAATTCTCATTTTTAACAAAGTACAAAAGATGTGAAAGTGGATAAAATAATTTATTTTTAAATAAATTATATTTTTTATCATAAATAATTAATTTTTTTCTAAAAATTTTAATACATAATTTATTCTTGACAAAAATTTGAGGCCCCCGAAATTTGGGGGCCGAAGGCGAAGGCCTTATTATTTAATGCATAGAGCCGGCTCTAGTATATACAGTTACAGAGTCACCTTATTGCTAGGGGTTCATCCGAACCTTTTTGGCGGAAAATTATATTATTTATACTTGATAAAAGAAATTGTAGGTACATAGTAAAAATAAAACCCCCTTCCGCTACTTCGTTTATCCATTTCTTCAGATTTTGATACTCTTATTGAAAATGAATATCGCTATGCAACGGAGTATATATATATATGTTGTTTGGCTGGCTTTAGGTGAAGGGTTACTTAAATTTGTGAAAGTGTTTGGCCGCGCAATTAATGTGAGTTTGGCTGTTTGGATATGGTCGGTGTGATCCTAAACCATTGGCAATTGGTAGGGAGAAACTGCCGTATTTTACAAGTTTGTATGCATGTTGCTTTCTTCTTATTAATTCACATGCTTGCAAATTTATTGTTGAGTCCCATTGAAAAGGAGGTGTATTTTCCTTTTGACTTAAAATGAAAGGTTACTTTTGTTGTCAAGTCCTATGGTGTAAGATAAAAGCATTCCAAAACTTTATGATTATATTTGTGATATTTATCTAATTTGATTCATCGAAAATCTTACCTAGAGTTAATATTTAGAAAAGAAACTAATATCGCTCACAGAGTGGTTAATTTTTTATTAAATTTTGTGATATCGTTTAATTTATTCTAAAAGTTTTTTCTTAAAAAAAAAAAAGAATCACAAACTTTAAACATATGTACTGAAGTTGAAACTTTGTGTTTGATTTTTAAATATTTTCTACTAAAATGTGGTCTTGTGAACCCTAGATATCAAACATTTTAATTTAATCTAAGTTTCGTATGATTTGTCAAGTTCAACTTCAAACATTTTTTACTTCTAACTTATAGTTATTGACTTGACAAGAAAAAACAGAAGATATTTTTTCACTCCAATATATATATATAGTCTTGCCAAGACACATTTTTGTATTAACTTATAGCTTTGAAAAGGCCAATATTTAGATATTTTTGTCTCAAATTGGAGTTTGAGGGGGACTTCCACTCATGGTACCTTGAGTGAGGAAAGTTTGATTGACTTGGCCTTTCACTCAGTGTACCTATTTGGGCTTGATGTCTCACTTATGGTGCCTTTATTTTATTTGGCTCACAGCACCTTAATCTAAATATATATTTTTAATCTAATATCAACCCAAAAATAAATATACCTTTATGGGGATTACAATATGATAAGAGCCATAAAATCTCTATTACTGTATACTGAACAGAGTATTTGAAGAATAAGTGGAGGACGAGTTGAACTTTTTAAAAAAAAAATTGGTACAAATTAAGTTAGTATTTCGCTCAAATTTTTAAATATTTTTGATAAATCATTTTTGATGAAATTATCATGCGTTTGGTCATAAATTTTGAAAAAAATATTTGACTATTTCAAAAAATATGATTAATACTCATAAGTTATAGAAATTATAAAAATGCCTTTAAGTTTGTATTTTTGTTATAATAAACATGTATCGTCAAAAAATAATCTTATAACATAATTAATGATAATCAACAACAACAAAATAACAATGGGTAAGAACATCACACTCTCAAACTTGTCACAGATTCATGATTGAATTTTTATCTATTAAAAACAAAATGTTCTTTTTTGTCATGCTCTGTATAGGTAGTAAAGAGGATTAGTTATTAATGAAGTAATTTGGCAAATAATGTTACTTGGAATTAACAAATGATGGGTACTTTTTATAAAATATAAAAATTTGGAATAGTTTTTAAAATCCTCAAATATTAGATCTTGGATCAAATACTAATTATTATTATTTTTAGTATTTAGAAGCTTAGAATACTTGACAAATATATTTATCAAATAACGACATGTTATATATATATATATATATGTCCAAACACCGTTTCTCAATTTTTTCTCAAATATATTTGAACCAAACGGGTCCTTAATCGCTATGAAATTGTTGGCAAGTTGGACTGGTAAATCATATTTTATTGGGCTACCCACCCATAGGCCCAAGTGTGGGACGAGACGCTCGTGAGTCCTGATGGAGATATTGCTATAGCAACCCTTTGAACATCCAAATAGGTTGTTGGAATCAACTTATTTTAGGCTTTTTCAAGTTAAAATAATTTTAAAGTAAGAGTGTGTTTGGTACGAATGAAAATATTTTCTAGTTTTTTAATTTTCTCATGTTTGATTGGGATAAAAGTTTAGAAATTTTTTTTTCAACTCAACTCATTTTCCTCGAAATTAAGGAAAATGACTTTCCTTCAAGAATTAAGGAAAACATTTTTCAAAACTCTCCTTCAATTTCAAATTACACTTTTTTTGGGAAAACATCAATTTTAAAAAAATATTTTCAATTTCAAAATTTTATTTTTTCACCCGATTTTTGACCCAACCCCCACCGGCCAGCCCCCTCCCCCC
>NC_028642.1:57526793-57580990 GCF_001406875.1 Solanum pennellii
CCACCCCCACCACCACCCCAAAAAAATAATAATTTTGATTTTAAAAAATATTTTCAATTTCATAAATTATTTTTTACTCTAGTAAAAATAAAATGTCTCTCAAAAACATTTTTCATAAATAAATCAAACACAAAATCATTTTCGAAAAAAATACTTTCTACTCACCAATTAAACATGAGAAAATAAGTCCAAAATCTACTTGTTTTCCAGGAAAACATTTTTCATGGAAAACATTTTCCTCCATACTAAACACACCCTAATTCTGTAATGTTTGGGTTAAATAAAAGAAATATTTATCAGCATTTGTTTTAAGCAAAAATAACAAAAATAAGTCATAAAATCATCCAAGCTGACTTGAATTTGATTTGATTTAATTTTCAGGTGAGTTACAGGTAGGAACATCAAATATATGTGGTAGATTATGCTTTTTATGCGGACTGGCGATCACATAAAAAATATACACACATAATATTTCAAATCGAATATTCTTTTTTAAAAATCTCAAATGATCATACATTTTAATTACAAGTTATAAACTGAGAATACAAATTATAATTTAATACTAATTCGTATTTTATTCTGATAACAAAAATTAACGCTCATATAAAAAAATATACACACATACGGTAAGTGTATATCCAAAATATGTGTAATTTATTTGATATATATAAATAGAGATTTTATTTTTATTTAGGAAAATTTTCGCATATAACCACTTAAAAATAACTTAATTATGCTTCACAGGTATAACTTGTTAATTACCATTCGTAGCTACTAACTAGAAGGAGGAGAGAGACGAGCGAGACTGAGTGAGGGAGGAGAGAGACGAACGAGAGAGGGCCATTGTGTGTGTGTATACATATATTAATAAAAACTTATATACATATGTATTTATATATCTGGCGAGCGAGATTGAGATAGAAAAAAACAAACTGTATATATTTATCTATCAGATAATTATATATATATATAAAACTGATTTACACATGTATTTATATATGTACGTACAAGTGACATTATTACAACTAAAATTGAGCTGCAAACTCCAAAGTATATATTTATTTATTCACGTAATTTTCCCCGTTATTTATTGGACAGCCAAAAAGCAAGAAAGGATAGGAAGCGTTAAACGAAAGGCCAAGCAGCTGTCTCATTCGTAGTCCATTGTTTGAAGAATCCCATTGTCCACAACTTTTCCATCATTTAAAATCAATCAATCAATCCCCACCCCCCCTATCTTTATCAACTTTCCTCATCTATCAACATTTCCAACTATTCTCCTCATAAACTCAACACCATTTTTTTTAAAAAAAAATTAATATGAAAGATTAACGTTATGTTTATTTATTGTAGCAGGTAATTTGTCTTCTTTTTTTTCAACAGTGTATGTAGAAAATATTCTATATCAACCATGTATATCATTTAATTAAATTCAAAAGACAACTTACAAGTAAGTCGCAACAAAATAAATGATTGAATAGTGTAACCAATTGGAGTTTACGAATGAATATAATTTCTAAATGTGAAATCATGAGAAGAAACATTAGGATTACATAAAGAATGATATAATATGATTACTACAAGAATACAAGTTAACCTTCTCTCCTATCTTTTTCATTGTAACTATTTACTTGACCGAATAAATAGTTTACAGCCGAGTACCAAAATCAAATATTTATAAATACATGAAAAAGTTAAAAAGGCAGTTAATATTACGTGAATATTATTATTTATATCCGTCGAAAAAGCACAAAAACTAACATAAAAAAAGCAAAATGTATTAAATTATTAACAAACGTTTCCCATGTTTTCTCCTGGAGTTTTCATTTCTATTCCAAAGAGAAAAGAGAGAAAGATAAAGGCCAAAAAAGATTAGAAGAAGTTACCTGTAGGACAGTATGAAAATATCTTATTAATATTCCATATGTTTTGAGTTTTGGAATTATGCTTTTTAACTAAATCGGTTTATATTTGACACTTTCAAAGTGAAACACATCAATTTGCTTTTTCTTACCCTATTAAGCAGACTGTTTATTGCTTGACAAGACAACTCATATCTAACTGATGAATTTTACTTGTTATCCTCGATAAAAATATAAAATCAAAATAGTTGTCATTTAAAAAAAATCAAAACTAAGTAAATTCCATTTTAATTTCCACCTTTATCATTACTATATAAATGAGTAAAAAAATAATACTAAATTAAAATTGAGATGCTAAGATAAAATTATTTTTAAAAGAAATTGATATTATAAAAGGAAAAGTATGTCACATTAAGATTAAATATTTTTTTTTCTTAGTATTGTCTAGTGATGAAAGTGAAGTACCTTATTAGTGACATATGGAGGCATCTTCTAATTATTATAATGATAGTATCAAACATGACAGCTCTTTATCTTAGTGAGTGGGGAAAAAACGGCATCAAAGTAGTGGTGTTGAATTATATACGTAAGTATTTTCTAAATCAGGGTCACACCTGTTGGATGTTGCACCCACAAACATGGACCCATAAGTGAAATTCACAAATAATGTACTAACCAGTTTAATTATGCATAATTACCATCATTATTTGAACTTTGATTTGACATTTTATTAGTAAGTGTAGATTAGTATCACGTTCGGATGCATAATATTTATGCATATCCAGGCTGTGAACTTCTAATCCACAGTAAAAATAATCAAGGATAAGTTTAATTAGTTGACTTGGTAAAAAAAATTAGTTGGCTTAATAAACTTTTGGATAAAGTATGGGTATAGTTCGTTTTTGTTGATACACACAAAAATTAAAAAAAACGCAAATACGATAAATCACAAGATAGTCCAATTGATCCATATTGTCTTGTTTTACTTGGTCCAAGCAATAATATTGGATTAAGGTGAAAGATGAGATGCTCATTAGATAGTCAAATTTAAATGGATCGATTTATATTTTTTACTTTACTCAGTCCAAGCAATAGTATTGGATTAAGGAGAAAGATAAGGTGCTTACTAGATAGTCAAACTTAAATGAATCAATTTATTAGATAATTAAACTTAAATGAATCGATTTATATTTTTTACTTACTTGGTCCAAGCAATAATATTGGATTAAAGAGAAAGATAAGGTGCTTACCAAATAGTCAAACTTAAATGAATCAATTAATTTTTACTTGGTCCAAAAAGATGAGTATCGAATTATTGGATTGAGATGAACATCAGATCCTCGCTAAATAATCAAACTTAATTGAATCTATCTATATATCTTATTTTATATTTTACTTGGTTCAAAAGGTGAGGATCGAATTACTGGATCGAGTAAGGTTAGGAAGGACCGTGATGTGAAAGGCATGCAAACAAATTTAATCGCAGATGCTCTTTAGATAACCTATTTTTTTTTTTTAAAAAAAATAATTAGATACGCCGTAATCCAATCACAACTCCTTAATCTGAAATTAAATTGATATTTTGGGTAGAGTAATTTGTCTTACGGAGAATTAACAAAACCTGTGGAGTACGTAACGTTATACTGGCGCAAGTGGTTTATGATATTTTATTAGATTTTTTTTTCTTCCTTTGTTGTTTTGTGTTCTTGTAGGACTCCATTGAAACTGTAATGTCTCTATCAGTGAACTACTTTACAAAACAAACTCGATTATCCATAACAATGGTGCATTTGTAATCTGACACTACCAGCAAATTTGGACAACATATCAAAAGTTCTGAATAACCATTTTTTTTTTGCTTAATTAATTTACTCTCAAAACTTCAGAAATAAATTACAATCACAAAGCAGTGATGGACTTGATATGTAAATAGTCAACAAAATCACCGTTAGGAAAAAAAAAAGAAAAGGATCAAAAAAAGTTGAGATTTGAAGGAAAAGGATCAATCCTGGAATCCAGTTTTCTCCCAAATAGCATTTCTGACTCTACTCAGATCTCTCCCTTTGAGAGTCCGCCCAACTCCTTCGTGCACGGAAAACGATGCGATTCGTGTCCTCTCTAACTGCTTCGCTAAAAACTCGTGAGGCGGAATCCGATTATCCAAATCATCGTCGTCCACATCATCGTCACTATCTCTCCTCCCGTACTCTCTATACTCATCCTTCAGTATCTTCGACCAGTCCGGTACATTCACCGGCAACGACGCCGCCGTCGCGCCGGAACACTTTCGGTAACTCTTCGTTTCACACTGCTTCCTCGAGATCCTTGAACTCGGAGATTTCTTACGAAACTCCGGCGACCGAGAAACCGTCGATGAGCTCCACACGTCTGATTCGTCGAACTCGAACACCGAATCAGGAGTCATCGCAACGTCTGGCTCGGTGGAGAGGAATCGATAGTTTGGCGTGGCGAAATAGCTCCTTGAAGCTGCCATTGATGATGGATGGGAAGAAATTGAAAGAAATGGTTAATGTGTATACATACAGACACGTGTATGTATAGAGAATGAATGTGAAGTTGTTGCAAATTTGGAAGGTAGTATTCCTTTGTATTCTTATCTCTCTTTGTTACTCTCAGTATGTGTTGATGTTCTCAAAGAGCGACGAATTGATTTGCTTTTTATAAAGGTTTTTAATAATGGATAAGATTCTTCTCTTTACGTCTCATTTCTCTCTCACTTCTTTTTTTTATTATTCACTATTATACCCCTAGAAAAATCATGAAGACGCCACGTTATACTTTGGATTTATCCACTATCGACCCCACTAAAATCTACACTTCCTCAAAAAATGAACGTTTAGTTACTGAATAAAATGTTTATTATTCAGATTCTTTTTTTAGAACTAAAAATCAAAATTTTAAATCAAAAAACAGAGATAACCATTCTGACAGTGAAATTCTTATTTACTTGTGTATTTTAATTTGATTTTAGTTCAATTTTATTTTGTAATAAAAAAATTATATAGTTATTGTTATTTTTTTAATTAAAAAATAGAAATAACCATTCTACAGTAAAAAGTTTATATTTACTAGAGTATATTAATTATTTATGTAATTTTATATTAAATGTACATATATAAATATTTAAACTTATATGAAATTAAATAATAAAATCATTATTGTGTCTTATTTGACAAATTACGTCCTATATGTAGTATAACACGTATGTCTACTTATTTATTTTTATATTTACTTAAATGTACACTTTTACACATCCAAAATTATAGAATAATACTAGTTGTATCAAGTTAAAATAGAATAAATAAATTTTAATAAAGAAAATACTAATTTTTATCTCAAAAAGTGACTAATTTTTTTCATACCACAAAAAACACTCAACTGGTGATAAATATCTCATAATGTAACTGAACTTTATTTCGTAACAAAAAAAATACTCTCTTCGTTTCAAAAAAATAACTCTATTTCTTTTTTAGTCTGTTTAAAAAAGAATGATTTCTTTCTTTTTTTGGCCACATTTTAACTTTAATTTTCCACATGGTATGTTTAACACCACAAGATTAAAAGACATTTTGATACATCTGACATAACTTTAATTTAGAACTATATAATTAAAAATTTTTTTTTCTTAAACTCCGTTTCAACTCAAACTAAACTATTCTTTTTAAAATGAAGAAAGTACTCCGTTATTGTCATTTTACCTAAAAGTCGCCTCAAATTTATAAAAACTTTCAAATAAAAAATTCAAAATAAATTTAATTAGGAATTGGCTTGATTTGAAATTTTCTTAGTAAGCTGAGCTTTAAGTTTGAATAGTATCTTTTTTGACCAATTTTATTTTTTATTTTATTCATATATCACATGTTTTTTTTAATATCCAAACGTGCCTACTAAATCCGCCCCTAGTTTTATTCTACCTATTCATATTCATTCACCGAAATCGAAGAATAAGAAAAAGCATGTATCCAAAATTCGACTTCTTTTCCAAAATATACATATATAATAAATAAATATAATTCTTAATTTGATATCAGCTCATAATTAGAATTTTTAATTTAGATGTTCACAAATAAATATTTAAATTTATATAAAATTGAATAAATAAACATATTTTTTTTATATGATACTATACATGATAATTTTTTAATTTAAGTGACAATTTACATGTATTATATCATATAAAATATGTATATTTATTTATTCAATTTTTAAGTAAATATCTATTTACGTAAATTCAAAATTTAAAAATATAATTATTTCTTAAAATCAAGCTAAAAATTATGCTTATATATTATACACAGAGCAAAAGGGTATTTTGGGAAGATGGTTTGTTTTCACCTGAACAGTAAATAAGGCCCTCAATACTGTCAGCTACTTTGGCTTGACACGCGGCCCCTTGCAACACAACAAAACTGTCACCTTGTGGGACCCAGTCACAAGGATGAGCTTGGATATGGCGCGAAGCTTGTGCCAGCTGTTTTTTTTTGGCTTGCTTCGTTCCACAACTCGACAAGTTCTCGCGCTACCAAACTTTGTATGATGGATCATATTCCGTCCCGGTTCAGTTATATTTGGGCGTGCGATTAAAATTTTATATTAATAATTAAAAATAAAATAAAATAATACTTGCTATATTTTTTATAGTAAATGATGTTATTTTTTTTTGTTTTATAATTTTAAAATTAATTTATTGATCTAGAAAAATAGATATTTATAAAAGAAAAATCAATTTTGATTGATATAGAGCCCGATGTTGTAATCAACGGTCCAACAAGTTAATAAGTATAGATATATATAGTGATAGCGAGGAGTTCGACTTAAACTCGTCTACATGATAGTCTTTACCTAAATCTGTAATGATGCAATACTTTTAAAAAAGAACAAAATACTAGTGGTCTTTGAAGATTATATATGAGTGGCAAAATATTCAATTTATTCATTCAAGCTTATGAGAAAATTATCGTGTTCGAATGAATTTTTCATTAATTAATGAATATAAAATAACGATACATGATAAATCATGTAATGTACATAGGTACTCTTTAAGGGTATGAAGTCTATTGAAAAAAAACAAATAATTAAACTTAGTTGAAAACGAACCATATGTCATAACATATTAAGAATCTTTTCATAATATAGCTCAGCCCAACAATAATATTCACATATATTACTAATCTCCTATTTTGTGGGTAAACATGTTACATTTCGTGATAAGGTATTAATAATTGAGTAGAAGTCGGAGTGGTTCATTTGGTTGGATGATTTTTAATTGAAATTTAAAGTGAATGATATGGTCATTGATCAGTGAAGAGAGAGGTACAATGACTAATCAACACAACCAATGTGACGGTATTATTCTTAATTTAAAAGGTTTTGAGTTTAAATTTTAAATATAAAAAAAATATCGTTAAAAGTAAATTATGTAGTGCGGGATTCAAATTTTATTAGACTCTAATATAAGCTCTTGATCAACGAGTAGAAAAAAAAGAGAAAAACAGGTAGGTAGAGTGATATTTATCATATTCAATATTTAATCATTAATTGGTAGCTATTATTAGTTTCTTCAACCACCATTTAGAAAACCAGTCTTTCGTTTCTAAATCGAGACGATCCTTATAAGTCCCCATTGTTAATGTTATCTTACCTTTTTGGTGTTTTTTTAAAAGAAAAAAAAATGTAGTCCGCCGTTTCAAAATAAATGGTATCTTACTTTTCATTTTATTCTAAAACAAATACTATATTAAAATTTCAAATAAGAATTGATGTTTTTCTTTTAAAATTATCCTTCTTTACCTGATCAAATGTCATTAATTAATCTTTTTTTATTAGAAATAAGTTAACAAAAAACATGACAACTAATATGGGATCGTTATAATGACTTAAATAGGCCAGGTTGGATGATCATTGTCATAGCTTCTTCAACATTAACATATCCTCCCTCAAATTAACCACCTGCAAGGCTGTAACTAAGTAATTTATTTCCTAAGATGTAATTTGGAGTAAATAATATCAAATTGATGTATAAATTTTGAATATCCAATGATAAAAAATTCTTTATATGGTTGTATATAACACATTCAATAAAAAACACGTTTTTAAAAAATATTTTGACAAATTCTCTATCAGTCAATTTGGATTACATATTGACCCAATCTTTTAGAAGCTAAAATGAATTGATCTAATAAATGACTGGATCGATAATCCATCCAAACTTAAACAGACCGGGAAGTTTGGTTTTGCCAAACCTAATAAAACTCATGATAAGACAAAATTTTGACATTAATTGTCTGTTTTTCCCCCTATGGTAGAACATCTCTTTCCCCCAAAGAATGATAGAACAACTCATGGACTTAAACTCAAATATTAATGGGACGGACCACTAGCCTAGCTAGAAGCATGACGCTTGTGGAATTATCCCTATACTGACTATGACTGACGAGATCAACTTGTGGTTCAGAAAGAGTGAAGTAAAATTAAGAGGCACTGGACTTTAATCAATCATATATGATAGGATATAAATTAAAGTCGTGTTTCACCTGTTTTTTAACGTTTAATTTAAATTTACAATTACTGATACAACTTGAATTTTCTTTTTATATTTGATGTGCATATATAGTAGTAATAATTGACAACTATTTGAAATTGATACTCACATGCATGATGTTCTCTTGTTACATCCAAAAGTAATGTGCATGCTATTCTCCTTTTCACTTTCGAGTAATGTCAATGTCCTGCTTAAAGCTGGTGTTGGATTCATTATTTTTCATATGCGTTGCTTGACGTAGACGTCTTTTGCGTATTCAATTTTGGTCTCTATGCAAGTCTCTTACGTATGTATATTATTATATACAGTGTCCAAACTATAACTACATTTCGTGTACCACACATGTTAGTGTAAAAGCTGACTGCAATGAGCCCAGAATTTTGTTGACCCATTAACCAAATTATCATACAACTATTTCTGTTGACAGAGTGATATATAGAACCTAGAAGACAATTTTTGAGTCAAATGTGACCTTAGTTATTCTAGTCTTATCTCCTAGTTAACTATAAAGTTAACAAATTATGTGTAAACGATACATATTGAGATATATTGTCCTAGTCATTAAAGAATTTTTACACCACACAATAGTCCAAAAAATTCCACACATTCGTATACATCTTTGATGAATACAGATCAGGGAAAACTATATATGTAATTAGACGAGCTTTCATAACTATTAAATTTTACCATATTTTAAAATAATTACATAATCTCTTGTTCTTTCTCCTCCCATTTCTCTTGCTCATTATCTCTACGTTGCACTCGAATAAGATACATAATTATTACAATTATCGATATGTTGCATAATTAAAGATATAATTATCTAAATATACAACTTATTTTATAATATTCGCAAAATTTCTTATCATTTGAAAAAAATACAAAAATTCTCACTCTCTAATTTTCGGATACATCACTTTGTATGCGAAATCGAGACATGGTATATTAGGAACATTTTGGAATGTATTCGAATTTCACAAATATTTAAGAGATTATTGTAATTTGTAAAAGAAAAGTGATTAGATGTAATTAAGTCGCAACCGGTAACACTATGAAATTTGTGCAAAATTCCTATAATTAAACTCTATATCAATATAATTTATAAAAGTTTTTTTTATTACAATATTAAGCAGATGAAACCTTTTTTAGCCCGCTTGTTAAATAGGGAAAATTACGCGGTTAAACAAACTTATACTACTTAGTTATTCATCGTAGCTATTGTTTGCTATAATTACCACTCGCGACTTACATTATACATTAATTACGTGGACTGACTTTGAGTTTTGTTTATTTATCCACGTTTGTATATATATGATTCGCCAGAATATACAAATACATATGTATGATATATAATTATCTAACCAATATACATAAACAATTCACCTCTCTCCCACTCTCTGCCATCTCTCGCTCGCCTTTATCCTCCCTCTCTCAATGTCGCTCGCCTCTATCCTCCATATCCAACTCTCACTTGTCATATATGCAAATACATGTGTAATATATATACAATTATCTAACCGATATACATATATAATTCACCTCTCTTCTACATTTTGCCCTCTCTCGCTCACCTCTCTCCTCTATCTCCTAGCCTCGCTCACCTTTCTTCTTCTTGTAACATGTAGCTATAAATTTTAATTATCAAACTATGGCTATGGAGAGTAATTAGGTTATTATAAGTTGCAACATGTGAAAGTTCCTTCTGTTAAATATGATAAAGATCTCAAGCCAACCAGAGAAGAAATGGTTTGGCCCAAAAAATGATTTGCTTTGTCAACTGTGAAGGTAAACGTCATTAGAAGAGATTAAGCCCAAATTTTCAACACAGGCCCCCAAGGGTAAATAAGACATTTCAAAAAACTCTGCAAAACCCTAGTTTTATATATTCTGTTTCATCACAATCACCGTTGCCTCTCCGAAACACAGCTAAACCTCAACCCTAGCTCATTGTCAAAATGCCGCCAAAGTTCGATCCATCTCAGGTCGTCGAGGTTTTCGTCCGAGTCACCGGTGGTGAAGTCGGAGCAGCGAGTTCACTCGCTCCCAAAATCGGTCCACTCGGTCTTTCCCCTAAAAAAATCGGAGAAGACATTGCAAAGGAGACCTCAAAGGACTGGAAGGGTCTCCGAGTGACTGTCAAGCTGACAGTGCAGAATCGTCAAGCTAAGGTATCGGTTGTTCCCTCTGCCGCCGCACTTGTCATCAAGGCGTTGAAGGAGCCGGAACGTGACAGGAAGAAGACGAAGAACATCAAGCATAACGGTAACATCTCACTTGATGACGTCATTGAGATTGCTAAGGTGATGCAGCCTAGATCTATGGCGAAGGATTTGAGTGGAACTGTTAAGGAGATCTTGGGAACTTGTGTATCCGTTGGTTGTACGGTAGATGGTAAGGATCCTAAGGATTTGCAGCAAGAGATTACTGATGGAGATGTGGAGATTCCTCAGGATTGATTGCTGATCGATGGGATAAGAGTGAATTATGAACTGATTATTCCATTGATGGAGGTTATGTTCTGATTTTGTTCTTAAATTAAATTTTATGTTATTTGGTTTTGAGTATGTTATCGAGGATAATTTTTGATATTATTATGACGAGTAAACTTTTGAGATTTTTTTTTGGTTAATGTAGTTTTAATTTTTCTCGACGAATTTTTCTTCTATTTTATGTTGTCTGCGTTGTTTAGTAGTGGCGTTATATGTATTTTAAGTTTATCTTGCTGTTTTTAATTAGTAAAGCGCATTTTGAATAGTTATTATATGAATAGTGCTGAGGTTCATATTCTAGTAGTCGTAAATAGCAATGTTGCTTGCAACTCAATGAGTTGCTATTTAGAACTCTGTAAAGTGGTTTATCCTTTTCTTTTTGCAAAAGTTTCAGCATATATATACTTGTTGAGTCATTGGCTATATGTCCATGCAATACTTTATTTTGTTCTATATTTGCATTACTTTGACTAAACTTCCAATGAACTACTTTTTCTCGTCGCCAATGGCAAGATGGGAGCCTAGGCTAGGCGACCCCTCAAAAAAATGTAACCAATTTGGCGTTTTAAAAGTTCAAAGGTTACTCTATTGATTTCGACTGACTCCTGCGGCAACTACCCATACTTTTTTCCGACTACTCCAAAGTCCAACCAATACATATTTCTTTCTTCCTCTGATTTTTTTGCTTTCTTCTTCAGACTTTAGAGTCACTTCTCCCTTTATTTTTGATTATTGGTTTTTTTTTCTTATTCAAGTTTAGGCTTTTGGTATGATCTATCTATTTTTAGTTTTTGAATTGAAAAAATTGCTAATGTGCTAATTGTTTGATTATTTGCATATGTAAGTTTACATATTTTATTTTTTGGTATTAAATGGTGCCACACTTCAAAAAGGCTAGCGCCTTGCACTCATCTCGCCCCAAGGCGAGGCAAATCCTTATTGCTTTTTATCGCCTTTCGCAATGGAAAACACTCATGGAGAGTCGATCAGAAACTACTTCCAAATTTTGAGACATGAGTAATCAATCTTCCATGCTCTATTTATGGAAACAACTTCTCTAATCCTTCTCATATATTACATCCTCTCTAGACCTTACCACACGGGGCTATATTGGGTATGTTGTGTATTGTCACCTCGCCAAAATGTAATACTCTCTCTGTTCACTATTATTTGTCACGAACTCTATTTTTAACGTTAAATTATAAGAGTTTTAACTAATATTTTAAGATTACTTTTTCATTATATTGATATATAAAAAATTATAATTTATAGTACTTTTAATTTGTTTAAAATTTTGAACTAGTGTAATTTAATTTAACTTTAAAAATTAGTCAAATTGACTTCCAGAAAACGTAATATGACAAATAAAAATGAACCGAGGAAGTAACTCCCAAACCGCATAGATAACCAATAACAAACATTTTAGTTTACTAGTCATTCCTCAGAATGCATTTGCTACCTACTAATAATTCTACATGGTACAATTTCGCACTTTTGGTCATTCTCTCTACTTTCCCGGAGATTACAATGTTGAGGAGATAATGTTTAGTAGTCACTTCTTCACAGTTAGGGATGGGAAATGGTGTGGGTGAGGGTGCGTGGTAAACCATCATTAGTTCGTTGCCCAAAGGCATAAAACAACAATCTGCTGAATCACCATTATTCTTGTTATGACTGACTACATGTTTCATTTTTTCTTTTGGATTATGTTGCACATCCCCCTCTTCTCTCCCATTGCAAATCATCATGATTTTTAAGTTTCTTAACATCACTGAATCATTGTCATTAATCGTTGTTGACCATAATAATTATGCGGTTAAATATATTTTTACTATTTAATTCGTCATTATAGCTATATATAATTTGTGATGATTATCACTTGCGATTAACATTAATCATTAATTATGTGATCTGATTTTGAACTTATATAATTAGTTATGTATGTATAATTCGTTACATTTGTATAATACAAAACTTATAATTCTTTGTTTGATTTGCATTTGTGTATGATGACAATGATATCCATTGGTTTTCAGTCTTATCACCATATACATTCAAACTTTTTTATATAACTTCTTATAGTTCGTAAAAACGTGTAGTTTTCGAATTTTGTAATAATGTAATTTATATAATGTATTTTGTATAAATATCCAAAGTTTATATGTTTATGTTTGTATCAAATTCTTAGTTATTTCAAGTTTTATCATATTTGTATAGTTTTGAACTTTGTAATACTTAATTATACAAAATTACACGAATTATTCAAATGTACCCGCAAATTATACAAATGAGATGCGAATTATCTCAATTATTGCCCTGTCTCACTAGCCTCTCTCCTCCCTCTCCTAATTTTATTCGTCTCTTTCCTCCTTCACTCGGTCTCGCTTGCTAGATACAAATACATATGTATAGCAGTTACATATATACAATTATTTTAATTGATATACATATACAATTCGTCTTTCTTCCATTCTAGGTCCTTTCTCGCTTGCCACTCTCTTCCCTCTTTCAATCTCCCTCACCACTCTCCTCCCTCTCACAATCTTGCTCACCACTCTTCTCCATAAAACATATACCTACGAATCGTAATTAGCAAATTATAATCGCATATACAAAAGATTCTCTAATGATCACCTTACATATTATTAACTTAAAAGAGTATCTCTAACGCAATATGATTTTATTACTTATATGGCCTTAACAAATCAAACGTATAAATTAGTGCAACAACACACACCAAAAAAAGAAGATATTTCTAGAAGTACATACGTGTCAAGAATACATAAGAGAAAGTTTCCTATAGTCAGTAGCTCACCCTCTTTCAAACAAAACTGATGTGGCCATTCCACCACACAATAATTCATATATTTCCACATGCCTACATTGTTCTTGTCTCTATTTATTGCACTCTACACACGTGGAGTCACTTAACACCGTACACGCATTCTCTAGTTCTTGATATTTTCAATTTCCTCTTCCTATATAAACTAAACCCTTCTCCAAACATTATTGTATATTAATTCCTCATCAAGCAATTTGTTTCTCGTTTTCTGTCTGTCTTATATTTTTAAGGAGAAAGAAAGTTAAAGAGTTGACGATACATTGTATTATTTTTATTATTATGACAATGGCAAAGAAGATGGTGAATTTGAAGCCTTGGATTGAGGTTGCTCCTTCACTTTTTGTTTTTCCACAAAAAAATTCACATTCTCCTAAGTTAGAGACTATTAAAGAAGATGATAGAGCTGAATTAGGCCAAAATAATGGAGATGATAAATAATTAAAGTTTTATCTCTTTTTTTTGGTTTAAGGGGAAAATTTAACAATCTCAGGCTAAATTAATCTTATGGCCATGATGAATTGTATTACTAGATAGTTGTTAATTGTAATTTGTAAACTCTTCTGTTTCCATTTGTGGAAAAGAAATGTTTATTTTGTATAATCTCAAAAAAGATTTCTCTTTTCTTTACGTTCTTTTAATTTCGCTATGTGTGTTTTTCTCCTTTTTATATCTTCTTCGATATGGTTTGCTTGAGTCGCCAGTTTATTGAATTATGAGAAAAATTTTCGTATATTATTTCTTTTGGGACTTTTAACTTAATTATTTCATAATATTGTGAAACTTTAAAGACTAGTGAGGAAAATCCCGTGCTATATATGCACGAGCTCTATGTATTTATAAATTTTATTTATTTAAAGTGATGTCAATTATTTAAATTTATAATCTAAATGGTGAAATTGTCCAAGCTGTAAGCAAGCATGTCAATGAATAATATTTAATTTAAGTGGTGTGTGATTAAATAGATTTTAAATTTATGATTAAATATAATTTTGATAAATGATGAAATTGGCTTCACGATAAAACATGTCAACAAAAAGCCGTCGCAAATGCAATAATGCGTAGCACGTGAAATTGACGTGGGATCCATATTTTCAGCAAAGTCATGTATACAGCTACAAAGTAAATGACCAAACTGTCCTTGGAGCAACCAAAAATGTCAACAAAATGACCAAACTGTCCTTCGGAGCAATCAAAAATGTCAACGAAGTGGTATATGCTTTAGCACCTACTCCACTCCACTTCTTATAATAATAAAATAAAAAGATGAAGGATTAAATGGAAAGTCTACTTCAGCATTTAACCTATAATAATAAAATATAAAAAAAAACAAAGATTAAATGAAAAATAGTACATAACATATTATCCAAGAAAGAAAAATCATTTGTACAATTTGAGTTGTTTTCGTGTTGATTCAAACATCTTAAAAAAATGATTGATTTTCAATAAATATATTTGTACATGATATCATGGATCGAGTTAGATAGGACCTATCGTATTGAAAATTACATTATTTATGGATAATGTTTTTTTTATTCATATAATAGTTAAAATTGTGACTCTTATCACTGCATGCCAAGCACACCGTACCTAAAACCATTGCATGACTCAAAATTGGGATTTAATTTATTGATTTGAGAAATGATTTTTAAAATAAAATTTATGTCAAAAAGAAGGTTTCTAGATGGCTGCCCCAATATTGGCTTGACGTAGTAATATATAATATATATAAATATAGTATATAGTAATAAAAGACATTTGAAAAAATCATCACTTAGAAGTAGTAAGTGGTTGCCACTTCCCATCACCTTGTCTTATTACACCTAAAATAATAATAAAAATAGGGAATTGGTCATGAGGAGATGGTTGTAGTATTTTAGATCCCTCAAGTATTGATAAATTAAATTTTGTCCTGATTATTTTGAATCAACGTATTTTGATCTTTAATTTGTTAAATGATGTATTTTGATCTATTATATAGGAGATATGCTTATATTAGTTCAGAATTACATTATCGTCAAACATATATAATAGTTAACATTACAAATTCAATATATATGGTAGTCAAATAATGTATACTTTCAAAATAATATCAAAATTTACGTGGTATCAATCAAATTAAGAAAATCAAATTAATTTTTTATTGTAATACTTTCAAATGCTTTTTAAATGTTTCCAGTTATTGTTTTTAAATATGTAAGTTGTTGAGCAAACAACAAATTCTACTAGTTTATGTTTAGTTGTGTGTCTTCACTATTTTTGAAATTATGTTCCGCACCATATATGTCGCATCTAGATACATATGCCTCAGAGACATGCACTATATCTATCTTTGTATATCTAAATTTGAATATAACTTAAAACACACCCAATCTAAGAGTAAATCATGTGTCTAATGATTCATGATGTCTACGTATTCGTGATTCAAATAAAAATTTAAAATCTAAATTTATTCCTTTGTTTTTTTTATTTATTATTTTTCATCATTATTCACTTCATACGATGATTCTAATAAAGCCTTTATCTTACTATAATAGACAACCTTTTAAAACAAAAATCAATATCAATTACCATATATTAGATACATATTTCACTTACCTAATATAGTGATAATATGAATAAGATACATACTTCATGTATCTTATATAATGACAATGATATTATTAGATACATATTTTATGTATCTGATATAATGATATCATGTATCAGATATATAAAACATATATATTATACAAAAAAGATATTTAGCCAACAAAATAGCTTATCAAAAAACTAAATCAATAAAAATTTTTAGCAAAAAACTTGGAATAAGTATTCAAAATTAGAAGAAAAAACCTATTGAAATTTAGGTAATATAGGGGTGTGATTAGTTGGGTAGATGCGCGAACTTTATTTTACAGCCTCCTTCACCCCCGTTTAAAGAGTGATATATTTCAATGTACTCTTTTTAAATATGGTATAAAATTATTAAATAATGTAATAATAAGCACTTATTTAAAATATATATTAAATTAGTAGATTATGTATGTGTATTTGTGTAATTAAATAGTTTTTCCTAAATTTTATTTTTAAAATTTTTAAAGATTCCATATTCAAATAATCAAATTGACAATCAAAATTAAAAAAAAATCGACTTCTCAAATTTAAACAAGGCCACGTAAATTAAAATAAAAAGAACAATATATAATTCGTTAAATTTGTAACAATTGACTTGAAATATGAATGGGATCAAAAGTGCACAATTTTTATCAATAAGAGGTCAAATTTTCCTCGTCCTATAGTAGAAAGGTAAAGTTTTTAATTTGTTACTATTTTGAGGACTATACTGCAAATATACCAAGTCTTAAAAGTCAGCCAACAACTCCTCCTGCCCCTTTTACTTTTCCTTGTTCCATGAGGATTAGGAACGCGTTCTGGACACATTACTTTATATAAAGAAACACCCCAAATACCCAAATTATTCATCAATTTTTTTCTGGGGAAAAACAAAAATTTCATCATCGTAATGTGTCCTTTAAGATTCATCTTGGTATTTTTTTCGGCATTGTTGGCTGGTTATTTAGCTTGGAGAACGGTTCGTTCTTCCGATGATCTAGATTTCGCAAATCCCGATGATGAAACAACGAAAAGCAAATCGGAGGAAGAGAGACGAGAATCTGATTCTGGTGAGGTGAAATTTCACAAGTTTCAGAAGATTCAAAATGGATTTTGGGTTTTTGTGGATATGGCAAGTGGGAAATATTTATGGAGAAACCTAAAGTCGATGAACAATGTTGTAGACAAGACAAATTAGGAGCTCATTGAATCTTGTGGCGGCTATGGATGAATTGAATTGAATTAAAGTTTATCTTGTTTTTATTTGTAGATTAATAGAATGTATATTAAGGATTTCTCTTCCTCTTTATCTTTTGGTGTATTATTATGCAGATCCAAATTTAATGGAAATCTGTTTTCTGCAATTAACTTTTTCTTTCCGTAATATGCCAATATATATCCCTCCGATTGATGTGGGACTTGACAGTATATGAATTGTTCTCATTAATCACTTAATTTTTAGTAAGGAATTCCATAAATAAAGATATAATGATTGAAAAATTGAACTTCAAAACCTCTCACTCTAAAACACCATTTGTAGTTGAATAAGTTAATTATTAGTTTCGTACTCAAACTAAATTCGAAGAAACAAAAGCTTTTCTTGAATTAACCCAGAGAGAATCGGGCCGGGCTTCGTCTCGTGCCTTGCCTCTTCACCGGCTCGGCACCATTCTATGAGTACTGTTCGCTCAGAGGCATCTGGGTTGACCGGATTGAAACGGGTCAAGTTTTCATCATCCTCGTCTCACTCCAATTTTGCCCCCTTTTTCCTAATTTGTGTTATGTGTCACATTTTCAATGTTTAAATTTTGATTATTGATTGTTGTATAGAAATATATTATCACAAAGTAATGGTTGATTTGAAGATTAAAGAGGTTGTTTGAAAGTTAGGTTGATAAAAGCATTACATAGAAGTTAAAGAGTTTGATAGTTAGGTTGATAAAAGCATTACATAGAAGTTTAGAGTTTGAAAGTTAGGTTGATAAAAGCATTACATAGAAGTTCAGAGTTTGAAGATAGACAAACGAATAAACTTTTGAAATTGAGTTAAGCTTAATGATACTATGCCTGCTAATAAATTAGCTGATTTTTCTAATGTTTATCAATAGCTATTCACCTTATTAGTATAAGAAAAAACAAAATGTTATCTTTAATATATACAGTAGTATAATTTTTTTGCAGTAAATCGGCTCCTGATTGTTTGAATTCAAAATTTATTAACTCGGAAAACTCCATCAAGGATTTTTTTTTGGTACTATACGAGTAACTGTTCAATCATCAACAAATTAGTTGACAAAGTAATTTTTTTTATTGAATGAGTTATGTATAATAATATATGTAACTACTGTGCGTTTGGAAGCTAATGGAAAAAAAAAAAAAAAAGTAAACGAGGCATACAAGTGGATAATTATACAATAATAACGAATTTTGCTTAGCTTAGTACTGGACGGTTCATTGCTGTAACCACTCACTTAATTTTTTTTTAATACAAACAAACTTAAATACTTTGTTTCTATTTTAGTTTTTTTTTTTTTGCTTTTGCAATATAATGTTTGATTAGATCAAAGAACCTTTCTTAATCCACTTACTTTAAACCCTGCTTTTGTAATTACTCCCTTCATTTTAATTTATGTAATGATATTTAATTAAATATAATTTTTTTAAAACAAAAATTTTTCACAATATTGCTCATATTTAAAAACCACAGTATAAGAAAAAAAAAAACTAGTAAAAGGAATCAGAACAGTTTAGGATAAAATGAAGCAACATTAACATAATAAAAATTTCTTTAATTTAAAATTTTATCAATCGCTAATTTTTACCATTAAAACAGCAACAAACAAGTTTGCCACCCGGGTGTGGATCCGGAACGCACAACCCAACCAAAATACCAAGTTTTCTACACGGGCCAGCACAATCCAACCTGGTCTTGCAATTGCTTGTGAAAACACAATCCGAAGAAGTATCATAATTGATTTCAATATCACCTAAAAAAAAGAAAAAAAAATGTAAATAAATAAACAAAATCAAATTTAAGTAAAAACTCAAAAGATCATTTCCCCCTTCAAAATGTATGGTGAATTATAAAATAGAAAATCGAACCTTTACAAAATAGAGAGATTAATCAAAACATCTGAGTTATTAAGATTTTTTAAACTTAAAAGATCATAAAAAATAAAAGAATAACTTTTTTTAATAGAGAAAAACAAGAAGATAAACTACCTGTGGCTTGAGAGGGAACAAGAAGAAACATGATTAAGAGAGTGACAAATAGAAACTTGAATGAATCCATTTGAGGTTTCGAAATGTTAATGTATGATGAAGGTTATTGCTTTGAATTGTAACGATGATTTTATATCATCATATTTTTGAGACATTAATTGTTATACCATTTCAAGGTTGTCACTATTCTAGGAATATATACCTATATTCTTTTTATTTTAATTTTTGGGATAATGCTTTAGATACTTTCCTCATTTTATTTATCCCTATATATGTGCTAAAATTGTTGAGTAGATGTTGAATGTGCTTTCCATAATAATGTCATCTGACTTTCACTAGTAGGAAAAGATAAAGATTAAAAGTCAAAATAACTCCAAGGCAAGGTCAATTAAAAGTTTATATATAGTCTAATCAAACATTTACATTTTTTAGGAAAATAAATTATGTCTACTTGTCATCTTCTTTCTCTGTATGAACCACACAACACAATCTATGTGGTTTAGGGAGTGATGGTTGTGCATTATTTTTATGTGGAAGTCGTATCACATATCAAACAAGTTTTATACGAGATATTTGATCAAATAATAGGGTTCGAATTAGTAAAAGATTTAGACGTTTTTACTTGTATCATCTCTATTACAATTTAAACTTTTCAAAAATGACAGTTTAATGAGAAGTTCCTTTACTAAAGATATTGTCATCGACAATTTATGTATCACTAGTGAAATTGTTTGCCCTTCGAGCGATGAATTTTTTTTATTAAATATTTAAGATAAATATTGTCTTCCATTCTAATATAAAAGAATATTGTAAGGGTCATTTCTAGCTTTCAAATTCAAATAGTTGTCTAAAGTTTAAATTTTATAACAATCTAAATCAAAATTAGATATATTTTGAACTATTTTCCCTATTTAAAATATCTTATTTTTCATCTCTCCTAATCATTATCAAAGTATAATTTATTACATTTTCTACCTTCTATTTTTATAATTTTTTAAAATACTTTTTTATTTATCTCTCCTCCTTGTTACCATAATTAATTATTCTTATTTACAAAAACTTCTTTTTCCTTAATAACTTTTTTTCATTTGATTTATAAAGTTGAATAAAAGATAGATCTCAAATATTTTATTTTCCTTTTTTGTGATATTACTGCAACCTATTGTTTTTTTACTTCTTCTCATTGTTACTATAATTTTTTTTAAAAATTAATTTCAACTTCCATTTCTAAAGTTTTCTAAATAAAATCTTATTTATCTCTCCTTCTTATTATTATAACTATTAATTTATTATTATTATTCTCAAAATTTCTCTTTTTTCTTAATTTTTCTCTCTTGACCTATTTAATATATATAAAACAATGAAAAAAATTCTCTTTGACTAAGAATCATGGTTCTCTTTTTCTTGAGTTTTTAAATATCTTTTTATTTCAATTTTATGTTAAGAAATTAAAAAAGTGTTGTAATACGGTGCCTAACTTAATATTTTTATCAAAAAGATAGTGCTGATACTCACCTTTATATTATTATATTATGGTAAATATATTGAAAAAATTATCTAACTACAATTTTTCTTGCCTTATTTTATATTAATATCTATCATTTTAAAATTTTACAAAAATTCTTCTTTTTTCTCAAATTCTCTTCTTTTTAGATACGTAACATTCAATCTTTCAACTCAATTATTTTCCTCCATTTTTAATTCATATAATCACTCCACTATATCACCAGTTACCTTATAAATTTTTTATTTTGAATTTTATATATTTTTTCTCTCCTATTAATGATTTAAAGTTAATTAATCAAGAGATAGTTTTTTATTTATTTTTTCTTTCCAGTTCTTTATTTGAAAAATCCTGTGATCGGATATTGGAGTAATTTTTACACACAAAATAAACCAATCATACATGGACATGACAAACTAAATATGGAGAAAATTAGGACAAAAATGAATCATAAAAAAGGTCATTTATATAAATGGGTATGTAACATATGTTTGTTACGTATGTGTAGTACTGTTTTTTTTTTAACTATATCAATTGTTTCTTATATTCATAATTTTTTTTATATGATACATAGCCACGTCAAATTATACAGGCATGATATATATGTACTAATTTATATTAAATGTATCGATCTCAAATCAAATAACTTAATTATGTGCAACAATTATATGTTTAATGTATTCCGTAACAATACAATACTTATCAATTAAAACGAGACACATAAATAGTAATGTATCATGTATTAACTTTTTAGATATGATACGTAAATTCAGTTTTATAATAAATGTATCAATTATATAGCAACTACCACACGGTAATGTATCAATCTCAAATCTATCATCTTATGAGCAACAATTTACTTACTTAATGTATCTAGTATAAATACAATATTTATCAATTTAAACGAGATACATAAATAGTAATGTATCATGCACTAATTTTCTAGATATGATACGTAAATTCGAATTTATACTAAATGTATCAATTACATAGCAATTTTCACACGGTAATTTATCGATATTAAATCTTATGGGAAATAATTATTTATTTAATGTATCTATTATAAATACAATATTTATCTATTTAAACAAGATACATAAATAATAAAATGCCAAGTAGAAAAGGTATTCATGACTTATTTTTGAATCAAAATTGAAAGGATCTTCGGTAAAACTAGGAGAATAATTTCGAATCTCAAAATTTTCAACAATTTTGAATATAAATTGAAGGATTTTCGATGAACTGGAGAACAAAGAAATATTGAATCTCAATTTTTTTGACAATCTTAAATCAAAATTGAAAGGATCTTCGATGAAGTTAAAGATTCAAAAGGAAATTGTTTGTCTAACAACAATTCCATCACTTTTGTATCCTTGATAGCTCACCTCGCTTATCCAAAATTTCGACATAGTTTTTTTAATCAAATATGAAAGGTTTCTTCGTTGATGGGGGGAGCAATTTGAAACTTTGAATTTTTTCACTCTGATAGGATTTACTTTTGTATGATTGAGAGCAAGAAGAAACGTAAGCGTAATTTATAGGTAATTAATTTTCAGATTTTATTCCCTTTTTAGATTAACTAAAAGATTCTTTCTTTTATTAAAAATAATATATTCGAATGGTGAATCAATGTATCTGGATGGTGGCTTATATATCTGGAAGGTAGAAATTTTTAAGAGATTATTGTAATTAGAAAAAAAATAGGGATAAAATATAATTTACTTTTTACACAATGTGATTTAGGTAAGTTATACAAATATATTTATCTTATTTATTTCTCTTCTCACTACAAATTATTGTCTTTCATTTCCTTATCATTACTACTATTTATTATTTTCTTCTTAAATTCTTTTTTTCCTTTTATTTTTATATTTTTTAAATGAAAATCTTATTATCTCTCCTCCTTATTATCGTAAACTCAAAAGAGTTACAATGTCTTATTTAATACTCTCTCCTTCTAAAAAAAATGATCTCATTTTCTTTTTAGCCTGTTTAAAAAAAATGAACTTTTTATTTTTTTGTAACTTTCCACGTGACATATTTAAGGCCACAAGATTGAAGGACAACTTTGTATATTTGATATAATTTTAATTTAGGACCACATGATTAAAAGTTTTCTTTATTTTCTTCAATTTTGTGTAAAGTCAAACTAAATTATTCTTTGTAAAATGGAAATAGTACAAATATTTTTTAACTTAGTTATTATATTCACCTTTATATTATTATATTATAATAAATATATTTATGTTATTTATCTCTCTTTTCATCATTACTACGATTTATTTTTTTTTTAATTTTATTTTTTACCTTTTTAATAGTTTTTTAAAAGGAAAATCTTGTTATCTCTCCTCCTTAAACATATCCTTATTATCATGATTTATTATTATTATTAACACTAATTTTCTTATTTTCATTTTTTGTTTTGATCTATAAAATCAGTTTAAACTTTTGAACAAAATGAAATGTACCTTATTTATCTCTCTCCTCAAATTACTATTACTATTTAACTTTTTCTTAAATTCCTCTTTCTATCTTCTATTTTAAAACTTTTCTAAAGAAACTATATTATTCATCTCTCTTCCATATTATTCATGAAATTTCTGTTATTACCTTAATATTTTTTTCTTCCATATTATCATAATTTATTATTATTCATGAAATTTTTATTATTATCTTAATATTTTTTTCTTTTGATCTATAAAATATGCCAAAAGTATCTCTTTGACTAAATATTATAATGAGTTTTTTTCTCCCTCTTGTTCTTTTTTTGTTAGTATGTACTTGGATAAAAAAAATTTAAAAAAATTTAAAAATTATAATCTTATTTACTTTTTAATTAGTAGTTTTATATATCAAGTTTAATTTATATATTTTAATAATTATTTTCATATTTCCAATGTTAAATAAAAGAAAATAGAAAGATGAGAAAAGACTAAAGAAAAAGTAACGTTTTAGTCATTTCTTTCCTTTTAAAAACAAGTTAAAACGTCACTTTTTCTTCAATTTATTACTATCTTCACTCTTATCACTATCTTTTACTCTCATAAAAGAGGATAAAAAAATTATTTTCCTTATAACTTTCCATATTATTTCAGTACCTTGTAAATAAAAAAAATAGGAGAGGAATAATACTTTACGATGGACATCATTTTCACAGTAGTAATCTTTATATAGATATATGGATTTTGCTCCCTACTTTTCCACTATACATGCAAGTTCAAGCAACCATCAATTCATCATTAAAAATCAGCTTATAACGTTGAACTCAAAAATCCAAACTTCCTCATATTCTCTAACCTTAAAAAGAATAATAAAATAAAATTAAGAAACAAAATGACATTACCAATAGCTTCTTTCTTCTTGTTCTTTTCTTACCATGCATTATTAATTCTCAAGATAGAACTCGTGTTCCCTTCTTAGTTCTCACCAGAAGCATACACATTTTTCCACACGAAGATGGTGGGATGACTGAAATTCCTATCGATCTCGTGTTTGCTATACTTTTAGGAATTGGGATTCTTATCACACGTAAACGCAACTCGGCCGAAACTAATACCTATCATAATTCGTCGTAATATATTTAAATTATGCATATGGTACTTATGGATCGAGACAAAAGTTTCGCCACCATGTCACTGGTGCTTCTGCTCATTTAACATTAATGTCCGGTTTTAATTAATTTTCCTTCGAGTTCATATTATTTGGGATTTGAGAGTATCAAGCATGTTAGCCTTTAAAAATGAGGCATATGCTTTATGCCTTCAAAATCGAAGGGCCTACTCCTTTTAGTTGTAATAAAATTATTTTAATTTTTTTGAAAAATAAAATTTAAACTAAAGATTTGGAATTTTTTTTTATTATGAAACAATTTTAAAATTAAACTTTCACATGATATATTTAAGACAACAAGATTAAAAAATATTTTAATATATATATATATCTAGTTTAATATCATAAAAATATCTTTTATTAAAAAAAAAAAAAACTTAAATCTCATAAATAAAAAAATAATTATAATTTAAGCCTTCAACTTATTTTTCACTAATTAACTTGCCATTTATTAGCTTGAGCCGTCATTAAACATTTACATACTTTAAGGACATATTTGATTTATCAATCATTTAATTAGGTTAATCAATGGATATCTTTGAAATAATAAAAGTTAATTTGAATCAAGTAATAAATCGTAAGAGGATATTTTTTCTAAAATATAACCACAAAAACATATCTCTTTAATTCCACAAGTGTAACCTAAGGACGTATTCAAAGAAATTGACTATTTGTCCTTACTTTTTTTTTTTACCTTGACAACGTATAAAATTGAAAGCATACATTATATTTATACTTTTTTTCTCAATGTAATTGGTTCAAACACGTGTTGTAATAAATGTCTTTTTATCGGATCTTTGTTACCAAAATAAGTCACTTGCCTTGTTGCTAAAAAGTGTAACAAAAAAATGCCGAGTCGATTGATCATCTTTCTCTGTTTCTCCTCTCTTCTCTTCCTCACTCCATCACACGCCAAAACTCCAGCATCCTCTGACGACAACGATGAATTCCTAAGCTTCCTCGAGGACTACGAGGATTCAAACGAACCAGACACCCCGAATCATGATGATCCTCCCGAGGTTTCTTCGCCGCCATTTGATCGCGCACAAGAGGCAGAGGATATCAATATTGATGATGAGGACGTTGTAGCATTGACTGATAGTAACATCAATGATTTTTTGGAGGATAATAAGTATGTGATGGTGGAATTCTACACTCCCTGGAACGGATATTGTAAGGCTCTGGCTCCGGAATACGCGGATGCTGCAACAGAGCTGAAAACAGAGAATGTAGTGCTGGCGAAGATCAATGCTGCTAAGGAGGTTGAGGCGGCTGATAGCTACGATGTCCGAAGCTTTCCTACGATTTTTTTCTTCGTTAATAGTGATCCGGAACTTTACAAAGGCCGAAGAACCAAGTATGTCGTCCAGAGGCGAATCCATGATTTATATTTTATGGGTTCAGACATATTATTTATTCTAATTACTTTTACACAACTTTATGCTTTTATTGAAAGTATTGTAATCAGATGAATCCATTGCTTCAACTCTCTATCCTACACTAACGTCATCTTGTTCAGCAATATGTCTGCTTTATATATACACACATTTTACATACACACACATATGTGTATACATTTATATTTATTTGATAAGAATGTGTGTAAGCCAATTTGAGATGTACTAATTAACAATAACATGCTACCTTTCACAAGCATAGGTATCGGTATATATACCATTGTTTAATTAGTATAAAAAGTCAAAGTTTTGAATTGCTACATGTATGTTAGCTGATTATAAGCTTGGTATCACTATAATGTTGCTGGTATTGGCAATCAATTAATATGATCTTGCTTCTCATAATCAATCAAAGTTATAACTCTAGCTCTTAGATCAATCTGAGTTGTGGTTGGATGTGAAATTGATGAGGAGCTTTTCCTGTAGAAATGCGATTGTCTCTTGGATAAAGAAGAAGATAGGATCCGGCGTTTACAATATAACAACAACTGAGGATGCAGAGCGTGTACTAACCTCCGAGGACAAAGTTGTTCTAGCATATCTCGACTCCTTGGTGGTATGTTGTTGACTGCTACTTGCTTATCATTTTTCTTTTCTAGTGAAAGCAATTGTGTTTTCATTTCTCTAAATATAACATCGATATCTTCTTTTTGTTGTGTATAGCTGTCAATTGTCTATCTGCAACTTGACACTGTTGATAATAGACCTCTTATGATTTGATTCCTCATAAGTTTACTAATGTCCAAACATTTTACAGGGTTCCGTGACTAAACAACTTGCAGCTGTTTCAAAACTAGAAAATGATGTTAACTTTTACCAGACGACAGATCCTAACGTGGCTAAGCTATTCAACATAGAAGAAAATGCTAAACGCCCTGCTTTGGTCATGCTTAAAAAGGAGCCAGAGAAAGTGGTGCATTATGGTTAGCTGCTCCTTTCATCTCTTTTTTTTTTTGATACTGGAATTGAATTGAATCTCAACTGCGAGACATTCTTATTATCTTTTTCATTTTGCAATTCAGATGGTAAATTCAAAAAATCTTCAATAGCTAACTTTGTTTCTGCCAGCAAGCTGCCTTTAGTGACAACTTTTACTAAAGAAACCGCCCCTTTAATTTTCGCAAGTCCAATTAAGAAACATGTAAGATTAGATCATTTGTTTAACAACTATTATGATTTTTGTTTTGAAATGTGTATCTTCTTGTTAATGTATTGATTTTCCCCCTATGTTATATGCAGATTTTACTTTTCGCCTCAGCAAATGATACAGAAAAGTTGTTCCCAACATTGCAAGATGCTGCAAAACTTTTCAAGGGAAAGGTAATGAAGCTCTATTCACTCTCAAAAATATAATAACATTGTCATTACTCTTGGACATAATTACATATAGTCCGGTAGAGTGGAAATACTGTTAGAACGGTTTCCAAAAGAGGTTTACAGACTGCACCGGCGCTATCACCTAATATGTAAGTCTTTTACACGAAGAATCCTCATGTCTAGTTTATAACGATTGATATTGGAGTAGATTGATCAATGCTTGAAATCGCGACTTGGAGTACTGTTGTTTTAAGGCTTCGGTTTTAAGTAGGTTAATCAATTCTTGAGATCATGAATTCTAGGGTTTCTGTTAAAGATTTGAGTGTTTTTTTCTCTGTTTCATTTGCGTGCAATTATCAAGTAAATTATGTAACATGAACAGATACAATTTTTTTTTTGATCCCTTTACTTTTGGGACTGTAAATTAGTAATAACTGATAGTATGTACATTGACAAATGAAGCTCAACTTTGTTTTTGTCAAAACGAACGATGAGGAAGTTGGAAAACCGGTATCAGATTATTTTGGGGTCACTGGAGATGCTCCACAGGTAACTCTTATTCAACATTATAATGGGCACAGCAAGATCTTTTGGAAGAATTGGTTACTGATTGTTGATTTAATTCCTGTAGGTTATTGGATACATAGAAGAAGATAATCGCAAGAAATTTAGATTTCACGGGGACATTACACTCGAGAAGATTAAGGTAGATTGTCACAAATGGTTGTTAGATGCACAGAATTTTGGCTGGGAAGTTCTATAAACTAACTTGTTTATTGTCTCTTATTCCCCCAGGCTTTTAATGAGGACTTTCTCGAAGACAAGCTCAAGCCTTTCTATAAATCAGATCCGATTCCTGAGACAGTAAGCTGCAGTTTCCTTCTAGCCTCTAACTTAACTCATCATACGTGTGGTGATTCAATTTCATCTGTAATTATCACAGAATGATGCTGATGTGAAAATCGTGGTCGGAAACAATTTTGATGAAATCATTCTCAATGAATCAAAAGACGTGTTTCTTGAGGTATGTTCAAGAAATGAATTTTCTTCCATTGGTTTTTGTAATCAACTGAGGGATCAAAGTTTTGGTATGTAACTTTATCATTCTTTTTGTTAGATCTATGCACCTTGGTGTAGGCAGTGCCAAGCTCTGGAGCCAATGATCAATAAACTAGCACACCACTTACACGGCGTTGAGTCTCTTGTTATAGCCAAAATGGAAGGAACAAGAAACGAGCACCCTCGTGCTAAGGTAGTTTATAATAAATACGCAGTTTGGATTTGAAGAGGACAATATTTAGTAGCTTGATCATCACCTTCTTCTTTTTTATGATCCTTTGCAGTTTATAGGATTCCCGAGTCTCCAATTCTTTCCAGCAGGAAATAAGAGCATTGATCCAGTAAGTGATGATTATTTTGTTTGGGTTTATGCTACGTGAACCAAGTAAGATGCCAAATGTCTAATGATTCTACAAATCTCCAATTCATTTGAGACTGAGGCATAGTTATTTTTGTATTTGATCCTACAGATCCTGGTTGATACCGAACCTACTCTAGTGTCATTGTATAAGTTTATCAAGAAAAATGCAGCTATCCCTTTCAAGATTGAGAGGCCAGCTTCTTCTAAAGTAGGCGTCAAGAGGGAGAATGGAAACGCAAGAGATGAATTATGAGAAGAGATTTAACTTCTATACACCGACAGTAATAGTAGTAGTTTTTCCTTCTACACTTGGATTGCTTTTCTGTGGAATTATTTACATAACTATGTTTAGGATATAGTTGATTGTAAGAATATTACTAGCTCCTTTTATAGATAAAAATAACTTTTTTTTTCCAGTTTAGGTCTCAAAAGCTGCATTCCATTCGAGTTTAAGGAACTCCAATAATATGAGATATGGTGCAGCGTGCTAAAACGCCAAGCTAATTAGATTGCAACCTCAGATTAACCTGACTTTCTAGCTGTTCAAAAAAGAATACTGATGACAATACATTAAAAGTTTCTAGTATCATCATTGCAATAATCTTCATTGGATAACTTCTATCTTCTTTTTTTTGGAATATCAACTAAGCATCGTTTTCTTTTGATGCTTCACGAGACAGCCAAGTCTCGAATTGTAGAGTTTTCATGCCCTGTTTCAAGATTTTGTTGCTTAAATTACTGTACATAATAGCTCAAGTTTGTCTAACTCCTGTTATTGTTCAAGATTTTGATTCATTGTTTTACAATCAAAAATACTTTAAGGCAAGTTTTGCCAGCAGTCTGTTTGGTGCACCTTATTCCTTGAAGGGAAAAGGTCAAATTTTCCCTTCTAAGGGGGTGAAAAGAATCGATTTATACCCTTCGTTATACTTTTCTTAAAAAAAATCTTCGGACATTACTTAAATGGTTCAAATATACCATCATCTATATGGTTGTCCAGGGTGGACATCCAATCCCAATGAGTTGGACGTCACGTGGCATGACAATTGACACCTCAATGGAAAAAAGAACGATTTTAGTTTCTCTGTATATTAATTCAATGTGAATTAATACAATACAAAAGAGTGCCTAATTAGAGGTTGATAAATTATAAGTAACCAATAGAAGAGGATGGGCACACATGAATCATGATCAATAACTTTATTTTTTTAAAATTATTTTTATCATGATCAAAAACTACACTGAATTTAAACAAAACTTCCTTTTTAAGTTTGTGGCAAGCCAATCATAGCCATAATTAAAATTTCTAATGAGTATAAGCAAAGCAATCATAAAATACTTTAATATTTGTAAAAACCCAAAACTTCAGATCTCTCCAAATTTCCTGTATTTCCAAGCAAAATGTTAGCTGTAATTGTTCCTCCACTCCCATCTGTTTCTAATTATGGTCAATAACAGTAACTCAGAGATTCTAATTAGAACAATTTGGTCATTTATACGATAATTACAAGTAACTTTCTATGATAAATAGTGATTGTAACCTGATAAAATGGTAACTAACATGTTATAACATATTAGAAGTTCGGTGAATGTAAATTATCTTTACATTATCGATGTATAAATTAAAACATAAGTCCAACAAACAAAATAAAAACTTAACCTCCTACCAAATTGAGAGATACTACACTACTATCAATTGGTTTGTACAGTTACTATGATTTCCAACTTCTCACCTACCATACAAAATTTCCTATTTTCCTCTCCATAAAACCCCTCAATTTCTCAAGCACCAATCATCTTTCAAAGTTCAATTTCTCATAGCAAATATGATGAGTCATCTTGTTTTTTCTCTTTCCCTCTTAGCAATTTTCCTCCATTCTTGCACCTTCACCCTCGGTCAGAATCCTGCCTCTGCTCCCGCTCCATCGGGTCCCACCAATATAACAAAAATACTCGAAAAAGCCGGTCAATTCACCACATTTATCCGACTCTTAGGAACTACTCAAGCCGGTGATCAGATCAATACACAATTGAATAATTCGAAACAAGGAATGACTGTTTTTGCACCTACTGATAATGCATTTTCGAGCTTAAAAGCGGGAACTCTCAATTCTCTAAGTTCTCAAGAACAAGTTCAGTTAGTGCAATTTCATGTACTTCCTAGTTTTATTTCAGTTTCACAGTTTCAAACTGTGAGTAATCCATTGAGGACTCAAGCTGGAGATACTAGTCCCGGTGATTTCCCGTTAAATATAACGACTTCCGGGAATCAAGTGAATGTGTCCACCGGGATTGTAGATGCTACTGTAGGTAATACGATATATACTGACGGCGAGCTCGCGGTTTATCAGGTGGATAAAGTGCTTCAGCCATTGAGTATCTTTGCTTCTCCGTCGCCGGCGACAGCACCGGCACCGGCGACTACAGAAACGTCGAATCTGAAGAAGAAGTCTCCGGCAGCGTTGAGTCCGAGCTCCGGGAGCGATGATACTCCGGCGGATAAATCGGGTGCTGATAGCGTGAACAGCGTGGCGGCGTTGGGGATTGGGGCTTTCTGTTTTGCGTTTTGGTTGTGACGTTAGAATTTTTGACGGTTGTGATTGGTAATGAATCATATTGTTTGGAAGAAATTACGGCTGCAGGTTTGGATTCGACGGTTGTGATCGTATGTGATTTCCCTCAATTTGAATAATTTGTGTTTCTTTATTGTTCCCTCCTTTTTCATTTCATGTGTTCTCAATTTGGATTTTCAACTGTAACATATGAATCAAATTTTGAAGTGGTGAACATTTATATGTTTTTCAATCGTCACTTTATTCAAAAATTATATTATTCTACTTTATCATTATTATAAGAAATAAAGGTTTTTCTACCGTGAAATAATGAACAATTTGTGTGATAAAACATAATTTTCCTACTCATTTTTTTACTGAGCCACCTCAAACGCATGGTGAAAAACAAACTTGTGCTGAAATATTGAGAAACTTCATAATTTTTATTTTGTCATCAATTCAATCAAAATATCTATGATATAATATTAATTATTTTTCAAGAAAAAAAGAGTGACCTTTTTGTAGGCCGGCAACGCAGTCAAAAGGACGTTGTCATATTCTTTACTTGAACAAGCAACAACAAAATGCAAAGACATAACACATAAACATGATTTTTAATTTGGTCTTGACTGACATCTATATCCTTTAGCTTTAGATAAGCATAAGTATCAAATTAAATTTGTATAAATTAAACAAGTAGATTCGCACGTTTTATCTGACGTCTCACACTCACAATAGAAACACATCCTATGTTGTCTCTCACACTAATAAATAGAAACACATCCAATGTTGCGTCTCACACTAACAAATGGACATACACATCTTATCAGATCTCTCAAACTTTGAGTTTGCACAAGTATATTATCGTAACGGCCAATCAAGTTTAAATTTCTAGCTAAGATCCTAACTTTCGACTAACAACAATTAATAGTGAAGTAAGAGGTACTAATATTAAAGAAGTTGCAGTGACACAGAACAAAACAAAGCCCAATATTTATAATGGCCCATCATATTGTTGTTCTAGTTTTAAGGAGTCTGAAGCTGCATTTGCTACCACACTTGGGGCATTAGCCCAATTATTCTACTCCCATTTACAAATTTTGCAAACTCTTCCCAATTATAGAGGTCAGAATCTTAAATCGCTTCAGAGAGTAAAGATGAAAAATATGCATTATGATTTTTACCAACACCTTACTATAGTTCGATAGTTGTAGAATGATATTCCTAATAAAAATCAGAAGGTGCACAGAAAAAATTACATGAAAGTATTTTTAACAAATGTTACTACAAAAATTGTTCAAATTTTCTTTGGTCGTTGATACATCTGCATTCGTTAATTTAATTATAAGATCGTTACATTTCCTCTTTCACTCACCCAATCTGATAAATATATATAAATCCAAATTTGCTCTGGAATAATGCTAAATTGTTTAACCATATATAACTTTTCTTGAATCTTTTTGTGTCATCATATTTCTCTCTACTTTTCAACTTAGCAAATATATGCAGTACAATGTTATTTTAAGGAGTATATCTTACCTATATTTAATTGAATACATGATTTAAAAATCTTTTTCACTTTTTTGAAATTTCACGTCAAATCAAATTATGACAAATAAATTACCGAAAAAAGTATACAAACATTATTTACCTAACCTAGGCAAGAGAATGAAAGTGAATATATCGAGGCTACCTAATACAAGTAGCTAGCTTTGACTACCTTAAATTAAACCAACAGAATATATTTATATTTTGACAATTATTTCAAAGTTCGAAGCAGTTGAATAGAAAATGTCATAATAATTATATGCTATAAGGTAGGGGCTAGGGTTTCTCACTGTGACATACACACACATTCTTCAGATTCTGTTTAATTTCAAACTTTAGTACTATCGATCTCCATGCATAATTTCCATGCACACACGTTCTCAGTTAAGGAGAAACAAAATCACGCTTACAAGAATATTAATTAATTGATTTTTTGGTACGAATTTGAATGCCAGTTTCATAAAAGTTTGAAATAAAGTACATATTCTTGCACTAAAAAAACTAGCAACTACATTTATTTAAGACTACTTGAAAAAATGTACTCAGATATTAAAAGAAAAAAAAGATATTGATTCTCCAAGTGTATAGAAACAATATCAAATTACAATATAACTTTAGTTTATGTTAATTACTCCTACATAATTAATTAAAAAAATGTTTGATTATAATGAAGGGGGCAAGTATCAAATTTTTCCTTTCAAATTCTAGTATTACTTTTTTTATTACTATTAATTTTGCCCTTATGATTATATTATATTTATTTCATATAATTAAACCAGGGTTTAGGAGTTTAGAGGGACATGGATAAATAAATTATTGATAAATATAATTAATTAAACTTGTTTTTTTTTGGCTCAACTGAGAAATAGCTGGAATGATTTTGATGTGTATATATCCCAGCATGCTGCCAAAGCAACAGACAAACGAGTTAACAACTTTCAAATTTTATAGATTTACATCTCTACAAATCACAACATATATTATGTAGACCTCATTTAACTTAGGTGACCACATTTTCACCCTTATTTTTTAAAGTCAAATCATCCGAAGTCGAATTCGATAGCTCTGATTAAAAATGAAAGAAATTTCTCTCATCAACCATCATACCCCACACTCAGTTGAGCCAGAAAAAACAACAACATAAGGATTGATTAGAATGTTTAACTTGATCACTAGTTCTAAATGATTTTGGCCAAATCAGTCTTTTTGGAGCTAATGACTAATTCACATAGAAAAAAAATTAATTACCCAGTAAGAGAATAGTAATCAGTATCTTAGCTCATAACCTCGAGGGAATCATAGTCTGACAAAGGGTTTTGGTCCAATTTGGACGCCCATTTAGGAGGGGGATTATGTAAAAACATATTACTTATAACTATTTATTTCAAATATATGAATGATAATTAACCTGCAAAAACATAAATTTATAGTATATATAATAATGTAACAACGACATACCTTGTGTAGTCTTTATTCGGAATTGAGAAAGGTAGAATGTACATATACTTATCTCCATTCGAAAGATAGAAAAATTATTTTCGATAGACTTTTATACAAGTTAAAAAAACTTGATTTCTTGGAACTTTCTTAAAACGTATCATTATTCCATGATTCTTTACAGATACAACAACATGCGTACAAAATGATACATCAAACAGTTCTTTTCCAAAACTAGAAGAGTAGAATCAAGGAGAAAAACTAATAACTACTCCAAAATCCAATTATGATGGCCACCTTTAGGAATTAGCAACCGAAAATTTTGTAACTAAACAACAACATCAACCCTTCATCTTATTTAGAGATCGATTATCAAAAATATCACATTAGCTACAAGCAATTTAACAACAGATCAACAACTAAACTGACTAAAGTCAATTTTCTTTTGGCAGTGTTTGATCAGGCATGAACAACATGATGAGGAGAACAATTATAAGAAACAAAAAGAGGTACTAGAAGTGAAACTAAAAACAAAAATAATTGAAAATTCTGAATATGGCAGTGAGCCTAGAGAGTTCACAGGTATGCAGTAAGCAATTGAACATTCAAAGGAAAATAAATTTGTAAAAAGGCAGAAATATTTTTACAAGCAGTAAGTAAACACCATGGAGGAAAAAAAAAAGGCTGACTTGTGATTGTCAAGTCCCTTTTAACAAATCTCTTCCAACATTCAGTGGTCCCCACCCTCTTTTTTTCTCTGACAATTCACAAGATCTCTCAAAATTGCTGCTGCCTTTCTCTCTCTTCTCTCATCAACATTGAAGCTTTTGGCCTTCTTCCAACTTTTTTTTTTCTCCACACTCTGAACATTGTATCATTCCACTATAGTGAAAATCCTTGAACAATATCTCTCCCCACAAGTTTGGACCTTTTGAGTAATCCACATTCAGAATGTGTGTGCTTTTGTTAGAAGCACACATAACTTTTTTGTGTATATATTACGCGTGAAAAACAACAGATTCAGTCAATGAGTTTCACTATAATCGCTTAATCCCATGGCTGAACCAGATATGTTACCGAACTTGGCTAGCTCATTTTTCGATAGAAAAGGCCTACTTTCGTTCCCTCCTACCCCGAGAAAATCTCTTGTTAAACCTCCTTCAATTGCTTCATTTCCACTCAGATTAACTTGTTTTCCTTTGTTGTTACGCGGCATCAAATTGAAAGGATCTGAGTTCTTTCCACTTGCATTACCTTCTAATGAACTGGAATTCATATCCCCGAACAACAGCCTATTTCCTTGATTGCTATTATTATTCGGAGAGTTCATCATTAAACCGTTAAAATTCTGATCATGAGTAGCAAATTGTCCTTGTCCATTGCTTTTAGAAAAAGAAGAGCCCATTAGCCCGAATCCAGTTCCAAAGAGGGCTGAATTGCTCCTCGTTGATCCCATTTGGGCTGCTTTTTGTAAAAGTGCAGTAGCCGACATATGAGTAGCTGGTGCTGTTGTTTCGTTGTGATGATTGTTGTAGTACATTGAACTTATTGTCTCCGACATATTTCTTTTGTTCTCTTCTTCCTCCTTTAGCAATACTCGTGAAGGAAGTTGAGACGAGGATGAGCCAATTCCAGAATCATCACCAACACCAGTACCATTAATGAACCATTGTTGATTATTGTTATGTGCGGCGATTTGGACCAATTCATGATGAGGCAAATTGCTAGTTGTAGAGCTTGACGATGCTACTAAGAAATCATTACCTGGATTCGGATTCATATTATTGTCCAACCAAAGTGGTATCCTTGGTTTTTGTCCATCCACATTATTGAGCTGTGGTTGATGATGATGACTAATTGCAGGGTCCAATCCAAGTCCCATAAATTCAGGCCTAAACAAATTAGAACCAAATTGGGGATTTCCAGTACTTTGCTGAAGATTAGTATTGCCAAATCCCCCATTCAGCAAAATTTCATTTCTGAAATTCAGATTTGCTGTACTTGGAACTGATGTAAATCTTGCACTTTCTTCTGCTAACGCATCACAAAATGCTCGATGTGTTATAAAGCTGTCCTTTCTGTTCAATTTTTTTTTTCAAGTTAGTTGCATTAAATTTCACATTTATTTCCTCAATTGACTAAACTTAGGATAGTCCATTTATATATATTCTCTAAAGCAATAAATGAAAATAATTTATGGTTCATTAAATTGGTACCTGGAGAATAGAGTTCCACAGTCACATTTATATTCCCTTGTGCCACAAATCTTAGTATGAGCTTTCCAATCAGATTGAACAGCATATTTCTTGGAACATTTCTCACACTTCCACTTCTTCTCGCCATGTTTTCTCGAGAAGTGTTTTTTAATACCTGTTAAATCTCCCAGAGCTCGCGATGGATCATGGTGTATACACGTCTTTTCAGGACAAATATAAACTTTCTTCTTGATCACTTCATTTTTGTTCCTTTGCTTTAGCTTCCATGGCAAGTTGTGACCTCTTCTGTGGAGCTGTAAATTCTGGTCCCTCTGAAAACCCTTGTTGCAGATTTCACATATGAATCGATTCGTCGCCATCAGTGACTTTGGTGATAGTGCTATCACTTCTGCATCTGGATCTGTTAATAAACATCACCACCACCAACAACAAACAAACCAATTATGACCAAAAAAAAAAACTTATAATTTTGTTGATATATATATAGTAAAAATTGCTAGCTTACCTGGCTTTCCGGGGAGATTTCTTTTTCGTTTAGCAGATGGATTTGAGTTAGGGTTTGGATTATTATTAGTAGGGTTTGAGTTTGGATCTTGAATGAAAGCTAATGAAGAAAGTCCGTCATCAGACATCATTTTTGAGAGGTGAGATTTGGAGTGTGAAGAGTTGGAGAAGAAGGTAGATGATGAGTATAAGTGAGAATAAGGTACCAAAAAAACAAAAAGAGAACAGCTCAGCTTTCAGAAGAAACCAAAGATTTTGCTGAAAACAGCTAAATCCCAAGTTAACACAGTATAAGGTTTTATTTCCCAGGAAACTAGACAAAAACAATGGTTACAACTACAAGATTCCATCCACAGACTATTTCTTCTTCATCTTCTTACAGAGGTTTTCTGCTTCAATGTTTAGCAGCTAAAAAACTACTACCATACAATAATTTTCTCTCTCTATTTTATTCCTTATCTCACACGGCTTTTCTCCCTATAGTCGGTTAGACATAGACTCAAGTGGACCACTTCTCTCCCCCACCCCTGGTAAAAAAAAACTATTTGTTCGTCTGATTTTAATTTGACTTTAAATTTAAGAAAGTGAATAAAATTTTTTTAATTTAATTGTCTTAACTAAAATTACTTAAATATTTTTTAAATTTTTAATGTTAAATATGTCAAGTGAAAAGTTAAAAGTACCACAATAGTTAAAAGACCTTTAGTGATATTTAAGTTAACGTTATTATATTCAAAGTCGTTAAAATCTTTAGTGACATTTATATAGAATGTTGGACACGGGTGAGTGAAGGGAATAGGAGTGTGAAAATTGTGGCAACAGTAGTTTTTACGTGCAGATGTTTGAATTTATTTTCAACTGAAATTCAACGATTCCACTTTATATTTATGTTCCTTTTTTATGGCGTTTTCATAGTGACGCTGGTAGTTGGTGACAATATACAACAACGTAAATAATGAAGGAAAGTAAAAAAGAAGAGGATCAAAAAAGGGAGTTGCCTTTACAGCCATTGATAACTGGTAAAAATGATTATGCCATTATTGGATTTTGGACCCTTAATTGATTACTGGGAAAGAGAAAAAAGGATTGGAAAAATCCAAAAATAAAAGGGAAGATAAAGAGAATAATGCATATGCTCCCTTTGTACGGTGTCGTCCCGTGAAGTCGTAGCTGGAACATATTATGTTGTATTGAGTGGGAGAATTAGGTGGGTACACTATGGCCCCATAATTTTCCCTACTTACTTTTACTCACTTCATCCTAAATTGACATTACTAACACGTATCATATTAGTTGATTATTATATATATATATATAAAAATATATGATATAAAATAAAATTAATTGTTTAATATATGAAATAGATTAAAAATTATAAATTTAAATCATTACGAGAGTAAGAAGGTGCAAGTTTTTAGGAAGGGGTTAAAAAAAATTACTTTATCTCAAAAATATCATACTAGAATAATTGTTATTTTAAGAATTTAAGGAAAAATTGATGATTACTTTTAATTATATATTATATTTGTAGGGGTTGTTTTGGATTGGACAATTTTTTTAAGTTAATTATTTTGTGATTAATCATGTACGGAGGATTTCAATTAGTATTATTTCTTATTTGTTATATAATTTTAAGAAGAAATCATTTGTTTACAAAATATTTTCAGATTTTTATTATAATTTTTTAATGAAAATTCTTTTAGAGAAAGAACTTCTTTGCTACTTAACTTATTTATTTGGAAAAAGGAATTTGAGGGGCCTTAGCTTAGGGGAGGATTTTTGTCATTTTTATTGTTTTATCAAATTATAACTAATTTCAATACTAGTAGTCCACCCTCAAATTAGAAATAACTTATCATATACTAATTATAATATAATTTATCCCACAATTAGTACTAACCAAAGCAATACTAAATTTTTATTTATGACTATCTATGATTATGTTCTATGCTTGTCAAACAGTACACTGAGAGACCCCTTAATATTAATAAGAATGCAAGTATTTAAGAGGGCATAAATCAATCTACTTTTACTAAATAGAGGTCATTTAGTAAATTATAATTTTTAAAATATTTTTTTAATAAGCGTGAAAAGAACAAAACAAGTAATTAAATGATACATAAGGATCACTCTTTTGTTAATTTTAAGTGAACCAATTTTCTCTGAGAAGCCATTTGTTACTATTGGTTTTTCTTTGTCTTCTTATCAGGGAAGGGGAAGGAAAAATAAGTGACATAATTATAAGATGGCCGAAATCAAATATTCATCAATTAATTAGAAGTATGATTGGTTGTCAATCAATTGAGCTATTACATTGTTAATATTAGTCAAGGGAATGTATTGTAGGTTTTTATATGATATTTAAAATCTAAATTTTGAGATTGAGTTAGACATAATAATTATATATTCACAACAATTAAGTATATTCCTATATATCATTTTTAGGTGAAAGAATTACTACTATTATTTGGAGAGTTAAGCAATTTTTCACTTGCATGTATTTTCTCAAAATCTTTTTTAATATTATTGAACTATATATTAATTATATTAATTAATAAATAGTACTTTTAAAGAACATCAATTTTGTTTTGAAAACTTAAAATGTTTTATATCTCATTTCAAATGGACAGGTAGACGTTTTCACCTTCATATTATAAATTTCATCATATAAATTAAGATCGAACGAATATAAATTACAATTTATTTATTAGATTTTATAAAAAGAGATAGGATCCGATGTAGACGGACAAGAGGTGTCTTGTGTCTCTTGCCATGTCCATTAGCTAATTGGACACTATATATCCAACTACAACGCAAGACCCGTTTTTTCAGATATTGGTCGTCCCTTTACTTTTGCTAAATCAAAATTAAAAATTTATAAATTTGTCATCAAACTTATAATTATTTTTTGCTATTGAGTTTGAGTTAATAATTAACAAACTTTTTATTATAAATACTAAAACAATTCTTTTTAATTTTTTTAAAAAATCTAAATTATAATTTTACCTCTGCCTCTGGTCTCTGCCTGCATTGCGAGGCAGTATATAGTATATAGTATATAGTAGTACAAGTAGACCTTTTTCTCTTTAACAAACAGAATAGTGACGGATGGTGATGTTGAGCTAATAATTATAAAGAGTTATCGTTGTTGAAATTAAAAAAAGATAGATAGATAAATAAATAAAATAATTCTATCATCTGACTGAGTCACCTCACCAGAAAGGCAGAAACTCTTGCTCTTTCGGTTTTAGGGTCCCCCCTTTCTGCTCTTTTAATTTTATTGTTGTCCTATACAACAACACTTACTGCCAAATGCTCATGGACCATCCACATCTTCATTTTTTCCAACTTCCTACTACTCTTTTTTACCCTTTGCATCTATCTTCTACGAGTATATCTAATCAGACGTTTGGACATGCAATTTAAAATCACAATTATAATTTTTATGTAATGGTTTTGAGTTTTAAAGATTCATTCTTGATGTAAAGAGATTGTGTATACTATGTGAAAGGATTATATTATAGTATAGCTAGCGATGTTTATTGAAACTTTGTAATTGTGTACATCTATTTATAAAAGGAATAGGAGACATGTTATTAATCAATACCAATCTTATGATATTTTGATGTCTTGTTTATGAACTATAGTTTGCAAATTAATAAGATTGTTTAAGAATTGAGATTTTATTTGGATAGTTCTCATAATTTTAGTGCATCTAATAATGTCTGCCAATCTACTAAATAAGCACTGTTATTATCACTAAGTGATTGTAGTTAACTAATGAGTTTAAGTTATGTACTTCCTCCTCCATGTTTTGATTTAATTGAAATTTTATTTAGCTTTGATGATAAATCAAATTAATTTTTGGAAAGTGAAATCACAAATATTTTAGAATGGAAGAAATTTTTTGATGGTACCATAATTTATTTTTAGATTATGAGATCATCCACGGCTGTATTTCTTCCTATATATGGCAATTACACTTCTCTATGTTCTGTTCACCTAGATCTTATTTGAATTCTTTTACACACGTACGTATCTTTTTCTTTATATCAAAAGGGCAATGCACGTGTAAGATTGGTATATACATTTAATTTTTTTTTGGCTCTAAGTTAACTTTACAAATTCGTTAGTCCATGAGGTGATAATCACTAAAACTTATGCAAAGGAGAGTAAAAATCAATAGTTATGGAACTTAGGCAAAATTAATAATTTTTTTTTAATAGAAAATAACTATAATTTTAAAATATCATAAAAAAGTGCAATTATGTTATTTTTATAGAAAATTCTTCTCCTCTCTCCCTTAACCCCCCTCTCTTTCTCCGTTTTTCTCTCTTACAAATAAGAAGAAATCCATTTAATGTATTGTGTATCAGTTGTATTAAATCAAATATAGGTGGGAGTTTTGTATTATATTTCAATAGTATTTAAAAAAATTATATTTTGTATATGTATTCATATGTATATATTCATCCGCGTATTTGTATCCAATCAAAAGAAGATGAATACAGTTGTATTCAGTGTATTTCGACTACAATTGATACAAAATAAATAAAGAATACAAAGCAAAATTAAATACAAAATACAATTCTTTGTATTTCGAATACAATTGATATAAAATAATACATAATACAAAATACAATCGTCTCTTATCACTTTCTCAATCTCGCTCTTCTCGCTTCTTAATATGTACTCAATTTGATACACATCAATTTTTTATTTGTATTTTTTTCTCCAAAATCTGCAAAAATAAATACTCTCTCCTCTCTTTTCCAGATCTTGCTCGGCTCTCTCCTCTCCTAACATTTTGCTATTATTAGTAATTAAGCAAATTATAACTATAAAGTGCCTAATATTTGTTATTTTTGAAAATTTCCTTATAATAGGACAGAGGAAAGCAGTAATATTTTTTTTAGGGAAAAGCCAATATTTCAGTTTTTATTTACCTATAGTACTGCCAGCATCAACTTTAATATGAACCAAATGTACACATATACTAAATATTCGATAGTAATGTCACGAGTATTTTTAATAAACAGTAGGTGCACATGCAATCTGAAATTTTAGTTGCAGGTTTTGCACATATCTATATAACCAAAGGTATCTCTATCTTTTTTCTTTAAATAAAATGATGAAAAATAAGCTTAGGGGACCATAGTTTATAGTTTACCCAACCACTTTTGGAATTAAGCTATCGGAGTTTACTATTTTGGAATACATGCATGAATTTATTTATTAAATTTTTTCATATATATAAAATTCCTTGTGAATTCTTCAAGAGAGGGACACCCAAACAAACCTCACCTAATCTCATACTCTTTGGATCTTTTACTTAACCCAAATTCTCTTGGGAAAGCCAAAAGTATATTACGAAAATGACTTGACCTAGCTATACACTCACCCAAACCATACAATTATTAAATTTTATTTAACTTGCGTATACTGAGTGACTGTACAGAATATCATTTACACTATCAATATATATATCTAGTAGATTGACAATATGATTTTCTTAGCGTATATCATTTTACAATGTTTTATTGTTGTTGTTTTCTAAATGAACTAATAGTGTAAAAAAATAATTTGTGCTTTCAAAGTAATGAAATTATGTTTACAGCTATAGTAATTATAAATATTTTTTACATTATCAATATACTTACTTAACATGTAGGAGTATAAATAACTAGTTTTGTTTATTATGTATAGTTATTAGTAGTGTAAAAATTATTTTTACAGTAAGAGCATATAGAATAAGTTAAAATGTAAAATTAATGTGTGTATTTTCAAATAAAGACGACAAACATGACATTCCTTGGACCGGAGAAACAATTCCCTCCCATGTTCTAAAATAAATCAAACATGTTTGCTACGTTTTATATTATTTTGTTATCTTTGTTTGGTATCTTGTGTTTGGTGACAAGACATGGAAAATAATTCTCTCTCACATGCAACTTAATAAACATATATATAGATGATTCAATATTGGATACCTTTTCAATAATTTGTATTTACTATACTCTTTTGGACAAAATCACTATGGAAGTATGTATGTTGTTTAAACTTTTCACTTACTTAGATCAGATAAAAAACTTTGTATGTTGTAGTGTTAAATTTTCTATGATTTTTCCTTTGTCAAACTGACCCTCCAATAAAAAAAAGAAATAAGTACATGTTAATAAACATCTAGTTAATTTGACACATGGCTTTTAATTATTTGTTATAAGTGATATGATAATCGGAAAAGAATAGAGTTAATTATGTGTTAGAACTGATATGATCTGCAAATTGAAGATGTTGGCTGGCGTAGGATATAGACAAATAGGATGGGGTTAATCAACGATCTATTTTTTTATTTTGATGTTTAGTTATTTCAAGTTCTAGTTCCAACTTATATAGTTCTATAACCTATATATCGTAGGCTTTTGACTAAAAGATTTAGGGGAAAATTTTGTCCAAAAGTATATACATATTCAAAATATCCCACCTTACTTTTCGTACATGCAAGACTTTTCAGTGATACAAAATATTTTAAAAATAAATAAGAGTTCGCTTGAGGTATACCTATTCAAAATTATTAATTATAAATGTATTTTTGAATCATAGTATTGATAGAAAGATTAATTTTAGAACGATACGTAGGATATTTTTGTTCATTTCAAGTAATTTTGAAGGGATTTTGACCCCTTTCCAATTCATCGATACTCGATTGATTAATATGAGATTATAAACCTACAAAAAGTTGTCTATGACACTTCAATTTGTTTCTTTTTTATCCAGGTTACTATTGGTTCTCTGTTTTAATTTGTTTGTCTTATTATTTTCAGTAAGTTTATTTTTTTCCCCAACTTTTTAACTATAACATCTACGTAACTAGTTTAAATCTCAAAAATTAATACAAAAAGGGTGTACTAAGTGATAAAAGAAATAGTGAATTCCAATTATTTCTTTCTTTAGTTTCTTCTCATTACTTTGATATGACCCTGGTCTAATCTATTCAGGGAAAAACTTTCATCTAGACGAGTCCAAAGAGCTGACTAAAAATTACTGACTTGACTGCTTATATCAATGACTTATCTAATTATTACTATTTGATTGGGTGCCACATATTTGCATAATAATACCATTATTGAAGCTGCCAGTGTACTGTTGCGTCCAAATGAATAAATTAAAGTTAAAGATCATCAGAAAACTTTTTTCATTTTGGGCCATACTTTTGATGAAGCCATGTGTTCATTTTTATTCCAACAAGATCAAATTAGACTTAATAATACTAGAAGAAGCCTCCCCAGAGAATATGGACTTTCAACTTATGAAATTCCCAGACAGTGGTTGTTTCAATTGCTGTGCTAAAAAGTGATTAGCCCGTGCTATTAATATAAAAAGCTTTTACCACAACATAATCCAACTTGTTTACAACTTTCTGCTTATCTAAGATCAACGTGAACGCGATGACCTGTGCTGTAGCCTACTATTATTACTTGTATTTTTAGCTTTTAAAAACTGATGTACATCAACAAGGATAATTAGGGAGGTGTTGCAACCAAGGGCAGGGGCATATCCGTTTCCAATCTTGCCAGGATGGTTCATGATGATGATTGTTCTCTCTTCAACAATATAATCTAAGCATGATGGAGAAGCTGCACAACTTTGTTGTTGCTCAACATTGAGAATTAATAACAAGAAAGGACTAATTAATGGAGTTCAAAGGCATCAATAGAACCCGAAAAGGAAAATCCTTTTTATTCAAAACTCACAGTCGAATGACTCCAAGACAACAAAGGAATGAAAATGCAATCTTAAGAAAGAAAGAAAAAAAAACCAAAAAAATGTATTGGCATCTACCTTTCAGGCCAAAACTCAAACTGGATTTATTGTTGGATAAACAAAATTTCCAACAATTTTTACTAAACAAATTAAATTAATCAAAACCCATGATCATGTCACTGCCTAAGCTCCCCACAATCCTCTCAAAATTGGTCCTCTTCTTCCTCTCTGGCTCTGATGCCTTGTCTTGTGATGAATCCCACCACGATGCAGGCAATATGACTTGTTCGTGTTGAGCATTGGCAATCCTGTTAAGCCTTTTCTCATCAATTCCAAATGCAGCTGCAAATTCAGGCCCTCGTAAGCTCTGCATCAGTGAGTTCTTACCCACCAAGAACTGTTGATGATTCCTCCTTGCTGATGTTGTGAAGCCAAAGAACTCAAAATGACCATTTGTCGAAGCAATTTGGCAGAATGGGAAGTACCTTGGCACCCAAAAAACGTCCCCTTCTTGTACTCTGGCATTCATTGCTAAAGTCCCATTTGGATACACAATTTGAATCCTACCGGTCCCTTTCAACACTACTCCATACTCTATCGCTGATGGATTAACATGAGGTGCCATCATGGATCCCTACATTATTTATAAAAAAAAACATGTGTAACACGTAATAGGATTTTAATGCGAAGAAAGAGATCTGACTACTCCATGATGTTGAATTATGTGAAGGTCATTACCGGAGATAGATTGACAAGGTAAACGCCATTGCCAGATTGTTCTAGAGGAGAATAATCAGACGAATCCACATTCTTGCTCCATCCATGATGGTTCTTGAAATTGGGCTTCTTCTTGTAGAGATTGTATACTGATGGAGCTTTATGATGATGATGATTGACAACATTTTCTCTGTTTACTAAATTAAACAAAAATTTCCTCAACGACCATGTTGATTTCTCCTCTTTTGGGCTAGCTTCTTCACCAAAATTCACAATCCTCTTCAAGTGAGCTAGTTTTTGTTGGGGTTCTTGGGCCAAGAATTCGGACCACATATTTTTGTGATGAGAACCAGATATATGCACAATTGGACCGGAAGTTTGCCTGGTCAAAAACGTTTGTAATTCTTCCGGCGAGACCTGCCATGTTACATAATATTAACTCATTTTTTCCCCAGTAATAAATGTTGTAAGAAATGGTAAAACTCATTTGAATACTTACATTAAGAGCAGTTGCTAATGTGTTATGATCAAATCCAGCAAGGACGGATGCAGTATGAGTTCCACCGCCAATGAAAAAAGACTGCAAAACGTTTCAACATTACACAAAGTTTTGGGAAGAAAAGAAGACCCATTTTTGAGAAACTAGCTTAGGGTACCTGGAAAGCATGCCATCCCATGGATTCTGAGGTAATATCAATACTACAAATTATGCGAAGTCTCTGATTTTCAAGTCTATTCTCCAAATAGAAAGCTGATCCAGCAGGAATTGTATACACATCTCCATGCTTTAAATGCCTTTCCACTAATTCACCGCTATGGATGTGTCCAACTCTCGCTTCCCCTGTATTCATTTCATCAAAAGTTAAATATTCTAGCTCGTTATTAACACTATCCTTATACTTCAAAATGTGGTAACATACAATCTATCTTATTATTTTCCAAGTTACTGATCCGGGAAGATAATCATTTAAACATAGAAGTTGAATTACCGTGGTGAACAAAGAGGATAAGATTGGAATCAAGGTATTGAGGGATGAAGAGACTATTTGGTTCCATGGAGATGAAACCAATATGCATTGGACTATGTAGAAATGAATCCCTTCGATAACCACCCTTCACCATTCTCATAGACCCTGCATCAGTTTGCACAACATTATGTAACTGACGTAACACAAACCATTTTTCTCCTTGTGTCCTTTGCTCGATTTCTTCCTCTTCATTGGCACTAACAGACGATACAAGTGCAGAGAAAAGTACTAGCACTAGAAGCAACAATGTCCTTCTATCTTCCATTTTAACTCGGGACAAAAAAACTACCAGTAAGTTTAGTTTTTGGTTTACTTATGACTTAGGTGCAGATTGTAACGATTTATATAGATGGAATGGTGAGATTTGAGAGGAACTGTTGTCAACCATGCAAAAATTTCAGGATTTCTGATGTAGAATGAACGTTGAGATCTTGAAAAATAATCGGTGAACCAAAGAAAAATCATTTGTTGAAGATTGTAATACAAAATGAAATGATGTAATGAAATAGGAATTTTGATGACCATTTCAAAGGGCTACTCTACCGAAACAAAAGGAAGGGCTTAATATTTACAATTAGCAATTCACAATAAACTTACAAAATAATTTACTACATTACAATATGAAAAGGTACTTAAAAGCTAATTAATGTGACCATTTATCGTAATTTTTGGGTTGATCAAGTAAAAAAAAATGACAAATGCAATTTGTTCTAAAGAATTATGCAGCATATCTGAAGTATATCCATGACAAAATACCCCAAAAGAAAGAAAAAAAAACTTGCTACCTAAATGTCCAGACTAGTTTGCCCCTTTAATTAAAGTACTACTATTACATAAATCTCATTATTAAGAGTTAGTTACATTATGTCCTCCTCTTTTTCAAATTACAAGTCCCTTAAAAATTTATGGTTCCGAATACATTACTGGACTTCCGGATACATTAGTAGACATCTGATATCGAATACATTACTGGACTTCCAGATACATTAGTAGACATCTGATACATAGACAAGGGATGTATCTGAGAGGGGAAGAATGTATTCAAAAGGAATTTTTGAATTTTTTTTAAATAATTGAGAATTTTAGAAATTATAGTAAAATAAGATGTGTATTTAAATAATATTTCGTTTCATTTAATTAGTTTTGTAAATGTCATCCTTTTGAAAACAAAATAAAATTATTTCCATCCTCCGCCATTGTCCATTTTCCAACCCAGGTTTGCAAATTGAAGGCTATACTACTAAAATTCATATGATTACTATCAGCAAATAGGCATTTGAAATGAATTTTAGAAAAGAATAAAATGAATGACGGAAATGGAATGGAGAAATAATTTGTAAAAGTTATTAAAAAGAGTATTTTAGAGATTACAGAAGATATTAGGGATAATTTTATAAAAAGATTAGACATAGGAAAAATATTTATGAAGTTCAACCCAATTTCTGACTGATACTTTATATGTTTAACAAGCAAGTAAATGAGCAAAAAATATCAATATTTCTAAGCTAATTTGACCAGCTTATAATTTTGTTTTGGTTAATAAATAACTTCAAAATAAAACGTTAATTATGAGAGTAAATTAGTAAAAGAGATAAGCAAATGAAACTGGACCTTTTAATTTGTTGATCATTTGAATTGTATGTTAATTTATTTGATTCAGACAAAGATTAATTGCATGTCTAACAGCTCCAACGGAACACTAATGCCTTGTTAATATAGGGTCTCAAAACTATATGTTTGTCAAGTGAAATGCTAATAGATATGATGTTTTTCATATACATCAAGGCCTCTTTGGATTCCGGAAAAAAAGAAAAACAGTGACAGAACGAAATCACTTTGTTTCAATGATATGAGACCGGCGAGGAATTAGTATGTTGGATGCTAACCTCTTGGTACCAGCAGAGTTGAGAAATGTTACAATTTAGTCTCAGAATACGCTATAGTATATGCTGTAAATTTACTCACAGAATTACCTTTGGCTTTTAATATATGAAGACAATTTTTGAACAATGGAGGATTTGCTATTGTGAGCAAATGTATAAGAACTGCATTGCAGAATTAATTTGAATAGATAAGTAAAATTGATGTTGAAGTTTAAGCCACAACAGAATCCATGTCAAGGAAACAAATCCGTCTTATTCACAACTCAAATGCGCAATGTGTCTTGCTTCCAACAAGACGCCAAGGAAACAAACTCAGACTGAATAACAGGGGAAGTAAATGAAAAGTAACAAAATTGGCTTCGAGCTTTCGTGCCATAATTCAACTAGACCAACGACGAACTAGAATTTCCATAAACTAATAAGAACCAATGTTCATCCTCATAGGAGAATCTGACGATGATGAAGGCAAGATGACTTGTTCACGTTGTGCATTGGCAATCCTGTTAAGCCTTTTCTCACTGATTCCAAATGCAGCAGCAAATTCTGGCCCTCTCAAGCTTTGCATCAATGAGTTCCTACCCACCAAGAATTGTGGATGGTTCCTCCTTGCTGATGTAGTGAAACCAAAGAACTCAAGCGGGCCATTTGATGAAGCAATTTGGCAGAAGGGGAAGTACCTTGGCACCCAAAAAACGTCCCCTTCTCGTACTCTTGCATTCATTGCTAAAGTCCCATTTGGATACACAATTTGGATCCTGCCAGTCCCTTTCAACACTACTCCGTACTCTATTGCTCTTGGGTTGACATGAGGTGCCATCATGGATCCCTACATTTATCAAGAATAGAAACATACAATAAGTTAGGCGATTTGAGACTATTGGATCAAAGGTCACCACCACTTATATGAGGCAAGATGATTTACCTGAGATAGATTGACAAGATAAACACCATTGCCTGATTGTTGCAAAGGAGAATAATCAGACTCATCCACTGTCTTGCTCCATCCGTAATTGTTCTTGAAATCAGGATTCCTGTTGTTGAGATTGTACGATGATGGAGCTTCATGATTCACTCTCTTGACAACATCTTTTCTGTGCAGTAAGGTACACAAGAATTTCCTCAATGACCATGTTGATTCTTCCTCTTTTGGGCTAACTTCTTCCTCTAAATTCACAATCCTCTTCAAGTGAGCTAATTTTTGGTGGGGTTCTTGGGAAACAAATTCAGTCCAAATGTTTGTGTGATGATGAGAATCAGATATATGCACAATTGGCCCCGAAGATTGTCTGGTCAGGAACGTTCTTACTTCTGCTGTTGAAACCTGCAGTTTTACATAATTTTGGTTCAGTTTTTCCTCACTGATAAATGTAGCATGAAAAATTAAGTTCCGTTGAATACTTACATTAAGAGCAGTTGATAATGTGGTATGATCGAATCCAGCAAGAATGGATGTAGGATGAGTTCCACCGCCAATGAAGAAAGACTGCGAAATGGGTTGAGTTACAATGTATTGAGAAGAAAATTTGCTGAAAAATTAGCTTAGGCATACCTGGAATGCATGCCATCCCATGGATTCTGAGGTAATACCAATACTACAAATTATGCGAAGTCTCTGGTTTTCATTTCTATTCTCCAAATAGAAAGCTGATCCAGCAGAAATCGTGTACACGTCTCCCTGCTTCAAACTCCTTTCTGCTAATTCATCCCTATGGATGTGTCCAACTCTTGCTTCCCCTGTATTTAATGACTCAATGATATACACTGACAATATTAATGAATTCTTATACATATCGAATGGAATGAAAATGAATTTTACCATGGTGAACAAAGAGGACAAGATCGGAATCGAGGTACTGAGGGATAAAGAGGCTATTGGGTTCCATGGAGATGAAACCAATATGCATTGGACTATGGAGATGCGAACCCCCACGATAGCCACCCTTCACCATTCTCATAGACCCTGCATCAGTTTTCACAACATTATGTAACTGACGCAGCAAAAACCATTTTTCTCCTTGTGTCCTTTGATCGTTTTCTTCCTCTTCATAAGCACCAACAAAGGACACTAATAGTACCAGCACTAGAAGCAACAGTATCCTTCTATCTCCCATTTCAACTCGCTACTGAAAGAATGCTTTAATTTGTAAGTTGTTTCTAATGATTACTTTTTGTTCACTTATGCAGAGTTTAGTGATTTATATAGAGGGAATGCTGAGATTTAAGAGGAATTGTTGTCAACCATGCAAGAATTTTAGGTTTTCTAGTGGTGTGTTGTAAACATTGAGATCCTGAAAAAAGAAATTAGTTTGAAATAAAGAAACATCATTTTTATATACAGACCCAAATGTTGTGAAACTGCAAGTTGATGACCACTTCAAAGGGCCTAACCTAGTGCAATTTAAAAAATGGATTTAAGAATATATATTTACTAGTTCTCGACACGTGTGAGTCCCACAAATATACATATATAACACGAGTTATATTAAAATCATTACTATTTTCCCCTAACATCACTATTATGTATTTATTTAAATTACTTCTATCTAAACAAAAACATATTTTGCATAAGCTATTCAAGTATTATCAAATTCATCATGTATTAATTGAAGTTTTGTCAATTAAATGACATAACATAAAAACAAAGACATTTTCTCATAATAATGCAAAATAACACATAATTACATTAAAATATGGCCCGCATACATTTTGGACAACCATACCTTAACTCCAAAATCAATAAGAAAAACTTAAAATCATAATCTAACATAAAACAAGATCTAAAGGAATATATAAGTCATATCTTATACTATTAAGTTTAAAAGTTGAACTATATTGTAAGAAAGCTTATTTTTAAATTTCAAAATAAAGCTATTTGTTATTCTCCCCAGTTAGCTTCTTGACGACATGTATTTATATCATAATCTAGGAAGAAGAAAAGAGAATAATAGATCATAGAAAAGAAAAAAATCTGACGACTTAATTAGGAAGCAACTAATGGGTACTTATAGTAATATTTGATTATCTTTTCACCTATCAAAATTTTTTAATGGGGAACATTGAAAAGAATCACAAAATTTGAAGAGTTTCATGCATTATTGTTTCATGATAGATTAATTGATGTTAATTGCAAAATTCAAAAAATCACAAAATTCGAAGAGTTACATACATTATTATTTTCTACTCTAGTTTAATTTAACCTAATTAATTATAATCATAATGTCATAACTAAAAAATTTAAGTGTAGTAATTGAACTTCATATTCTATCATTATATAATTAAATATTAATATTTTAAAAAAAATAATTTATTTTGATTTAGTGGAGGGGCAAAATAGTAATCCAACTTTGAAGGTTGGAGCTTCCCACTTATAATGATATGCTAGTTTCTGACAATGTGCGTTGCACGTGTATCCCATGTTATTTAATACCAAATATTTCAAATGATATAATTATTTTAGAATAATTGATGCATTATACAATATTTAAAGGGTAAAAATGATGTTTCTGGTAAAACATTCAACTAAGGTTGCAAGATCAATAGAATCTGAAGAATTTCCGATTCTATTGATAAAAACTTTTTCTTTTAATCATGTGGGATACACTGTATTTATTGGTAAAAAAAGATTACTACTTCAATTATATGATTTGTCAAGATTGTCAAATATCTAACACTATATTTCCATACAAAATGAAAGAAGTTAATTAAACAAAGCAATATATCAAAAAGGAAAAAAAAGACCAATGAATAAAAGATTACATAAGAACTATAAGATGTGAAAATATAAAGTGTAATGGACTAATATTTTCTATTCAATTTATAAAGAGAGAAATTGTGTATATGAAAGGTTGTGAATGAATGTATTTAATTTTAGAAGCTAAAAAGTTTAGCAATTAAAGTCATTAAGAAGTGAAAAATAATAATTGTAACATCTAACCATGTATTCTCTTCATTTAAATATTGATATTGTATGAATCTCTCCATATGCTCTAACCTTTCTCTTCATATGCTCTAATGTGTAAGTTTTTTAAATTTAAAACGGTAATTGTTTTAAGTGCTCAAAATTCAGCAATTAAGAAAAAAAATTGTTAATGCAACTCCATGATAATGGCAAAAGGAATACTCATAAATGCATTTCAAATTATTAGCGGTAACATTTTAGTGATATGTAAAAAGTTTTCTGTTGTGGAACTTAAATTACTATTTAATAATAATAATAATAATAATAATAATAATATAATGGTATTATTGTAGTAACTCAACTATATAGGGTTATTTTGGTATTTCAACTTTCAACTTTTTTATTCCCACTTATAATAATATATGATGATATGATAAATATATGATATGAATGAATATGAATACGATGAATAATAAAAAAGTAGTTTTTGTGGCGATGAAGTGTTTGCTGCAACATATTGTTTTGTTTTAAAGGCATTCACAACTTATCTTTTCTCGCGACTAAAGCCTTTAAAGCGAAATCAAATCAATTAAGTTGATTTTTCAAAATATTTAAACTAAATCAAACTAATTAAGTGGATTTTTCAATAATTTTGCCTTTTGTAAAAAAAAAATTGTTTTTTGTCAAAACACATTCCAATTTAACACTAACAAACCACTTAATTCTTGAGAAAATGCATCATTCCCTAAGATAAAAATAAATTAAATGGTGATGAATAATTAAAAAACCAATTAAAAACAAGTTACTTTTAACATGAAATAAATTCCTGAATTTATCAAAATATTAAACTAGAATTTAAAGGCCAAGAACTAAATTACTACAAGGCTATTAACTATGCATGATTATAACTTTTTAATATGTATTTATATAGTCTGTTTGACTCGATGGTCCTTAATTATTCTCGTTCAAAACTAAAACTAAACCAATATATACCAGTTCTTTACATTAAAATCCAAAACCAAAAAGTTATATGTTTTTTCTTTCGGTTTGATTTGAAGTATTGGCAACGACCCTATTGACGGTCCTTAAAGGTTGCGTGGCAACCAATTGACTTTTGGTGACGACAAAACTCATTTTTTGTAGTGAGCTATACAGAGTTCTTGTTGGGAACAAATTCGTAACAGAAATAATATTTGCGGTAATAAAGGCAATAAATGCGGAACACAACAATACGGTTAATCAACGAGAATAAAAGAGAAATAATGACACCAAGATTTTACGTGGAAACCCTCATAAATAAGGGAAAAACCACGACCTGAGAGGAGCAACGAATATCACTATAGTAAGGATTTCACACTTGTATGTCTGAGTAAAACTCCAAAGACCACTACACATTCAAAAGAAATAACACTCTTTTGATTTTTCCACCTCACTACAATATCGCTCACACTCTCTATTTTTCCTCACAGATTATTTTCCTCTGTGATGCCTCACTCTTCTTTCTCTCCTTTGTAATTCTTTTTGGTGCATTTTGAAATGAGCAAGAGCTCTCTATTTATAGGAAAATCTACTCCTAATGATGTCACCAATGACATCACAAGAAACACAAGATTTCAACATTTTCACCTATGTAGAAATCTTGCTAAGATTTTAGTTGAAAAAAGAAATGGTGAGCTTTGAATTTTGTTGCAACATTTGTTGACTTTAACAATAATCAACAAACAAAATTCAACCATTTTTGCTATGTTTATCTACAATGGGTATGGACTCCACA
>NC_028642.1:57585477-57652915 GCF_001406875.1 Solanum pennellii
AAATTCGTAACAGAAATAATATTTGCGGTAATAAAGGCAATAAATGCGGAACACAACAATACGGTTAATCAACGAGAATAAAAGAGAAATAATGACACCAAGATTTTACGTGGAAACCCTCATAAATAAGGGAAAAACCACGACCTGAGAGGAGCAACGAATATCACTATAGTAAGGATTTCACACTTGTATGTCTGAGTAAAACTCCAAAGACCACTACACATTCAAAAGAAATAACACTCTTTTGATTTTTCCACCTCACTACAATATCGCTCACACTCTCTATTTTTCCTCACAGATTATTTTCCTCTGTGATGCCTCACTCTTCTTTCTCTCCTTTGTAATTCTTTTTGGTGCATTTTGAAATGAGCAAGAGCTCTCTATTTATAGGAAAATCTACTCCTAATGATGTCACCAATGACATCACAAGAAACACAAGATTTCAACATTTTCACCTATGTAGAAATCTTGCTAAGATTTTAGTTGAAAAAAGAAATGGTGAGCTTTGAATTTTGTTGCAACATTTGTTGACTTTAACAATAATCAACAAACAAAATTCAACCATTTTTGCTATGTTTATCTACAATGGGTATGGACTCCACAGTTCTCTCACTTTTTATTTTGACAGCTTCTGCCTTCCTAAAATTAAAAATTGTTCTGAAAAATTTGGAGTACTTCTGGCAGCGACTCTATTTTTTCTGACGACCGGATATGCCATTTTTATGAACAGTATTTATGTCATCACTATAAGTGGACGGAGGGAGTACTTCTGGCAGCGACTCTATTTGATTGTATTACCACTGAAAAGGTTTTGTTTGGCAACCTATTGACTTCTGGTGACGATATCTGGTTGCTTAAAAAGGTCTCATTTCCTGTAGCAAGCTATATGCATTTCTCTCCCCTTTTAGTTTCACAGTTTCTGGCTTCCCAAAAAAAAAAGGTCAATTTTTCTTGTGAATTTGGAGCTAGAATCAGTTAAATTTTGAATTTTGTTAATGAGGCTCAAACCACAAACAGAAACTGTGTTAAAAAAAACAATCCGTCTTATTCACAACTCAAAAGGGCAATGCGTCAATCAAACGAAAGGAAAAGAGAAAAGAAAAAATGATGTTCGAAAAGTTGGGTTCGAGCTTATGCCATAACTCAACTAGACCATCTACATACTAGAATTTCCACTAAACTAATAAAAACCTAAGTTCATCTCCATAGGAGAATCCGACGGTGATGAGGGCAAGATAACTTGTTCACTTTGCGCGTTGGCAATCCTCTTTAGCCTTTCCTCGTCAATTCCAAATGAAGCTGCGAATTCTGGCCCGCTTAAGCTCTGCATCAATGAGTTCCTACCCACCAAGAACTGTGGATGGTTCCTCCTTGCTGATGTACTGAAGCCGAAGAACTCAAATGGGCCATTCGATGAAGCAATCTGGCAGAAGGGGAAGTACCTTGGCACCCAAAAAACGTCCCCTTCTCGTACTCTGGCATTCATAGCTAAAGTACCATTCGGATACACAATTTGGATCCTTCCGGTCCCTTTCAACACTATTCCGTACTCTATTGCTCTTGGATTAACATGAGGTGCCATCATGGATCCCTACATTAACCAAAAAGCATCGATAAAACAAGTGAGCAAGAAAAGAAACATGTAAGTAAGAAGGGAAAATTTGTGATCTAGAATATATTAATGATTGGGTCATTACCGAAGTTAGACTGACAAGATAGACACCATTGCCGGATTGTTCTAAAGGAGAATAATCAGACTCATCCAATGCCTTGCTCCATCCATAGTCATTCTTGAAATCAGGATTCCTGTTGTAGAGATTGTATGTTGATGGAGCTTCGTGATTAACTCTCTTGACAACGTCTTCCCCGTTTAATAGATTAAACAGAAATTTCCTCAATGACCATGTTGATTCTTCCTCTTTGTGGTTAGATTCTTCCCTAAAATTCACAATCCTCTTCAAGTGAGCTAGTTTCTGATGGGGTTCTTGGGCTAAGAATTTGGACCAAATGTTTAATTGATGAGAATTAGATAAATGCACGATTGGCCCCGAAGTTTGCCTGGTCAAGAACGTCTTTAGTTCTGCTGTCGATACCTGCCATTTTACAGTATCTTGACTAAGTTTTTTCCACTGGAAAATATCGAGGATAAATAAATAAGTTCCTCCAACACTTACATTCAGAGCAGTTGATAATGTGGTATGATCGAATCCAGCAAGAATATTTGTATGAACTCCACCGCCAATGAAATAGGACTGAAAATATTTGCAATTTACATGATTTAATACAAAGTTTTGGGAAGAAAATTAGGACATTATACCTAAGAGAAGAAATGTATTAAATGACCATTTTGTCGAAAAATTAGCTTTGCATACCTGGAAAGCATTCCATCCCATGGATTCTGAGGAAATACCAATACTACAAATTATGCGAAGTCTCTGGTTTTCATTACTATTCTCCAAGTAAAAAGCTGATCCAGCGGGAATTGTGTACACATCTCCCTGTTTCAAACTCCTTTCCGCTAATTCATCCTTATGAATGTTACCAATTCTCGCTTCCCCTGTATACATTTCATAAAAAATGAATATTCTAGCTCATTAAAGCAAAGAATTTTAACGTTTTACACTATTTGAGCAGTTCAAGATGTAGTAGCTTATTATTTTCCATGTCACTGATTCCACTTTTAGTGAAAATTAAACTATCTTGTGAAAGCAAAGATGAAGATCAATTAATTACCTTGATGAACAAAAAGGAGAAGATCAGAATCAAGATACTGAGGGATGAATAGGCTATTTGGTTCCATGGAGATGAAACCAATATGCATTGGACTATGTAAAAATGAACCCGCTCGATAGCCACCCTTCACCATTCTCATAGATCCAGCATCAGTTTTCACAACATTATGTAACTGACGCAACAAGAACCATTTTTCGCCTTGTGTCCTTTGCTCACTTTTTTCCTCTTCATATTCATAGGCACCAACAAAGGACACTAGTGCTGCGAACAGTACCAGCACTAGAAGCAGCAATGTGGTCCTACTATTTCCCATTTTCAAATTGTTACACTAAAGCAAGTTGTCTTTAACAGTTTTGTACGATAGGGATGAATGATCTGTAGTTGTTTATATAGAGGGAATGATGAGATTTTAAAGGGAGTTGTTGTCAACCATGCAAAATTACTAGGCTTTTCTTGTCTACTTAACGTTTAGATCCTAAAAAATATTTGTTGAAGCTTGTATACTGAAACAAATAATATTGTAGCCAAATTTCATGACCAATTCAAAGAGCTACTCTAGTGCACCAAAAAAATATATTTGATTTTTGAAGATGTAAATACTAATTTTTACCCTTGTATTAAGGTTTTCAATAAATGTTTAGCATAAACAATTCAATAGAAAAAACTTATACTTTGCCATACTAATAATACAATTTTGTCACGATACATTGATACTTATAAATTACACATTATTTTTTTAAATAAAATTTATCTAGGAATGGTCACCCCTCTCCTATATCAAATTCCAAACGCAAAATCAAAACCCACTTAGGGTTCTAACAGAGATGATTGAAATCTCAAAATTATAAATTTCAAAGTTATAAATGTAATCGAGTCACCGGCAAAAATAATCAACAAGATGTCCGATTAACTTCCAAATCAGGAGACAAGAGGGAGTTGCTCGGACATATGGTAAGCACCCCTCAATTCCAAACCCAAAAAAACTTCCAAATCAGGAGACAAGAGGGAGTTGCTCGAACTGTAAGCACTCCTCACTTCCAACCAAAAAAAACTTTCAAATCAGGAGAATGCGTAAACAAAGAGAGTCTCACAGCATGTACCGCGCTGTTCTTTTTTCTGATAATTGTTTTATTTTCCTTTAACCCACATCTATTTTCACTCTATGACAACAACAATTCGGAAGTGCCTAGGCTCAAGGAAAAAAGCATCAACATTAGGAGCGGGGTGTTTACCATCCGAACAACCTTTTTGCTAGATTGGGAAGTAAGGTTTTTTTAGTTAAACTAGATGGTCATAATAAAATTTGGAATGTTCAATGGTTAGTAAAAACCAAATTTAAGTATCAATTATTTTCATTTTGTGCAAGAGTCAATAATTTTCCTTACAATCAAGTGTTTAAATAACCAATGGATGGGACTGTCTTTGACTGTGGATTGATCACAATAGAAAATAACATACCAATTTGTTCAAACCTACTTCTTTTGTCCCTAATTACCAGTGAAAATAATTATTCATATAGTGAATTTATCAATTTATCCATATTAATTATAAAGTGAATAAATTAAAAACTTGAGATTAACTTATATACACTGATAATAGACAAAAAAAAATTACACCATCAGCTTAGTTTTAGAAATATTTATTTTTTAAAATATATTACTTATTATTAATATTTAAATAATAAAAAAAAGTATTATATGATAACTTAATTCTAAATTAATTATATGAGTTTGTTTAGGATTCTTCTTGGTTGCCAAAGATAAGAAGATTTTTTGCAGTATTTTCTTGTCCTCATTATTTTTACCTCATTCCCATCAATACTATTGAAGTAATTTGAGACAATCATCAATCTTAACTTTTTATTTTTTTTTTCTTTTTAAAATCTAGACTAATTGATTCCATAAAAAAATTATTTATAACTTATTAAGTTTTTGGATGAAAAAGTTTTTGGATAGATGCTTCCATTGCTTCAACTTTTCTCTTCTTAGTTCATTTTATCAACAATATTAAAATTAATTGAAAATAAACTTTGATCCATATACCTTCATATGTATTCCAACTTATTTAAGTAATACTCAAAGTCGATAGTATAAAAAATATTTTAAACGTTATTTCAAAACAATCTTGAATTTATAGAGCGTGTTTTGTTTTAAAAAAAAAAAGAGAAGCTAAAAGAATCATTAATTTTTAAATATGATAATCATATATTTCTATTATATAGAAGTGTGATGGAGAGGACGACCACTGGCAAAATAGACATTATACCAAACATACAAGGGTAAAATTGTAATTATAATTTGATAACCCTCATAAAAATTGGCAAAAGATATTTTATGTTCATTCTAGAAACTTTACTTCACTCTAGAAGTATCTTCTCTCCACTCTCTCACTCTCCTCCATAAAAATCTCATTGCAATCAGAAAGTATCATCATCTCCTTACTCCTCCATGGACAAATCCTCGAATGGTTATCCTCAAGCAATCGAATTCAAGAACAAATCACTACTACTCAAAATCAAACACCCAACCCTGATTAACTTTGACTCCGATTGAATCAAACCCTTCAAACGAATCTCGAATCACCCTTTTTTACGAAAATTCTCTGATTTCTTAAAAACAAGGTATGAATTGATGCTTCCTTTTTGGGTTGTATGGAGCAAAATTCTTTTAACTTTCTTAGTTGGATGGATATTATGATTCTATCTTGTATTTCTTTCAGTCCTCTCTCTAAATGTTTTTTTTTATATAGAAGTGTGATGGAGAGGACGACCACTGCCAAAATAGACATTATACCAAACATACAAGGGTAAAATTGTAATTATAATTTGATAGCCCTCCTAAAAATTGGCAAAAGATATTTTATGTTCATTCTTACTTCACTCTAGAAGTATCTTCTCTCTACTCTCTCACTCTCCTCCATAAAAATCTTATTGCAATCAGGAAGTATCAGCATCTCCTTACTCCTCCATGGCCAAATCCTCGAATGGCTATCCTCAACCAATCGAATTCGAGAACAAATCACTACTATTCAAAATCAAACACCCAATCCCGATTAACTTTGACTCTGATTGAATCAAACCCTTCAAATGAATCTCGAATCACCCTTTTATATGAAAATTCTCTGATTTCTTAAAAACAAGGTACGAGTTGTGATGCTTCCTTTTTGGGTTGTATGGAGCGAAATTCTTTTCACTTTCTTAGTTGGATGGATACTATGATTCTATCTTGTATTTCTTTTAATCCTTTCTCTCTAAATTTTTTATTTGATATTTATTAAGGGGATTGAAATTACATTAAAGAGTTAGTTTGATCAAGGTGAAAGAATGTGTAAATTGATTGGAAATTACAAAGAAGAAATTGCCACTGGGTAAGTATTAGAGTTCCTTCAATTTTGATGCTCTGTTTCAGATCTTTTTGAAGTATAACATTTTGCTTCTTTGATGAAAATGTTTGTCCTTTTATATATACAATAGATACTTATTTATTCAAAATTAGCTGTTAGAAAATTGAATTAAACAAGAAGTAATTTGTAGCTAGGAACCAACAACTTGAATAGGGATTTTTTTTCATTTTTTTTTTATTACTTGAAACTTTTATAGTACTTCTTAATGTTAGTGTATGCTTTTTTACTTGAAACTTTTACGAATGCCTTAAAAGCAAAACAATATGTTGCAGCAAACACTTCATCACCACAAAAACTACTTTTTTATTATTCATCGTATTCATATTCATTCATATCATATATCATAAATATGTATCATATCATATATTATTATAAGTGGAAAATTTTTAAGTATAAAGTTGAAATACCATTTTACCCTATATTAAAAACTTTTTTTTAAAAAAAATCATATATTATTAGTTATTATATATTAAATATAAATATTATGGGATGGTAAAAGTCTACTTTGCTTTTTAATGAAATAATAAAATATCTAAAGAATTTGAAAAGTCAGTTTATATATTAAATATAAATATTATTGGATGCTAGGATTTTTTTTTTTTTTAATGAAATAGTAATGCATGAGGAATTTGAAAAGTCAGTTTTCCAACAAAAACATAATAATAATAATAATAATAATAATAATAATAATAATAAAATAAAGGTGAGAAGAAATTTAGGAAAAAGTTAAATTGTTGTTTTTCCACTATATTACATTTATTAAATATTCTATCAATAATTAAGAATATCATATTAAGTTTTTACAATAATATAATTAATATGTATTTAACTACTATAATACAGATGGATTAATTTCCTTGGTACTTCCACTTATTTCAATATTCTAGAATGACTTATCATTTTTTTATACCAATTTAATGCTTTAAAGTTCTTTTCAACATCTAATATTATAAATAGTCAAATCACTGAATATGCTAAACTAGATCAATTGATATTTTCCCCCTCCCCTTCTTCTTCTAAATTCATCTTCGATGTTACTGGTAAGGATTCCATTGATATTTCTCATATGTCGGCTCTCTTAATCATCTTTTAAATTATTATTATTATGCTTGATTATGATTATTCTTGGCTTCTGATGATTCTATCACAACATACATAGTCTCTTTCTTTATAAATTTCACATAAAATATTGGTCCACTAGACTTTCTTAAGAAATTTTACTTATCCCTCCGGTACTGATTTCTACTTTCACATATAACCGCCAAAATCTAGCCGTGAATTCATTTTTTTTTGATTTTTTTCCTTCTTCAACAATTGTATATGTATTGTGTTTTTTAGTTATTTCATATTTTTTTGTTAAAATAATCGATCGTTATTATCAGATTATAAGTTCTTCAAAATCAGAATGGATGAATCATCTTCATCTATGAGGAATATCAAAGGTATTCCATGGCATGTCAATTTTGTTGACAATTTACTCTCGTTTTCAATGGGTTTAACTTAAGATTTTGGGGTTAATGTAGGGTCTCTGGCAAAATCCAAACAAGTTCAGATGAACAATCAATGGAAGTATTGAGATCCAAGAAAAAAAATGAACCAATGGCAGTTGAAAAAGTTATTGACAACATCATAGCTAGCGGCATTAAAATTGTCGAAGGAGGTACAAAGAGGAAAGCAATAACCAGTGATTCAGAGGATAGTGAATCTGAAATTCACAGAATCGAAGAACATCATGATCGTGAGGTAGTGACTTAAAACACAATTTTAGATAGAATATTTTGTTACTTATGTGCCAATATACTTAAAGTTGTATGTTTAAGTAATTTTTGTATATTCACATAATTGTATATAGTATATTGCATGTTTAATACACAAAAGACATATGTATATGTCCTTAGTTCTATAAACGAAAGACATAAAAAGTACTTTAAGTAGATGTATAGTTTATCCCTGAATTATAGTGTAATTGTTTATTAGATCTGTATATTCTAATTAGTTTATACAAATTATTTAAGTTATGTATATAATAACCTGTATACTAAGTTAATTGGTGTAGTGTTGAATTGTATATTAAAGGCTCCCAACTATATATGTTTGTAATTATAGTTTGTATATATGTACAAAGGTCAAGTGTATTTAGTTATCTTTATGACTTATGATTGTTTATTATAATTTGTATATTTTAGTAGTTATATACAAATAACTGAAGTTAAGTATATATTAAGTTTGTATATAAATGTAGTATATACAAAGTTGTTTAGACAGTTGTATATTGACATGTTTAAGTACCATATTCATCTACACATACTAATACACAGAAAAAATAGTTTGTAGATATATACAAAAGAATTACAAATACAAATACAAATAAAATTATTGTTAGCCTTCTTAAGCATTACGTACACCCTGACACTCATGTCATTGTGTATAATCATTGGTTTATTGTTTTCTTCAACTTTATATTCAATCTTCAATATCTTATTATTCATATCAACACGAATCTGTGCGGCAATTGTTGTATAAAACTCAAGAAATGTTGCTTGTTCCTTAAACGCTATACCCATTATAATCAATGTAACTATTTGTAGCGTTCGATCTTTCAAAATGCATAACCAAAATAGCCAATGAAGACATTATCTTTAGAATTTACAAACAAAATTTTATTTTTATATACAATTGACATAACATTTTAATACAACCAATTTAATCAGTAATAACAAAATGACATTACATTGACCTTGATTTGCTCATATACAAATATTGCATCTAAAAAAACAAAATCTCATCACCTGTATATAATTGTGTCATACACTTTTGTATAAACATACATTTCAATATATACATTACTGCAGTTTTTGTATATGAATATTAGAAAACACAAAACGTATCCTATACAACTATATTACAGGTAATGAAACTAAACACAATACTCAAATTTAATAAATATATACAATTTTTTCACACGCCTTCGTATACACAAAATTAATATACATTTTGAATATTTACATTATTGCAGTAATTTGTATATAAATACTAGAATACATAAACTACCGTATACAATCCATATATTCAAATCAGTTTTTTCAAGAAACAAACCAGAAAATCATATATATAATTACGCTATGAATATATAGAAATCTCAACTCGCAAACGATGACACATACATCCAAATTTGTATGTACAAGAGAAAATTGTATAATTAATGTCTTTCAATTGCTGTAGGATTTTTTTTTTGAAAAAAAAAATTGATTTTGAACGTTTACCTTAAATTATGGCATTATCTAAATTTATGTTACCCTGTTTAACGCTACAGTTACACTTCACTTTAATTTTTTTTTTGTATAAATTACAAACAAAAAAAAATATTATATACAAAATTAAAGATACCTAAAAACCTAAACTATACCCATGAAATGTAATTAGATAACTATACCCACTTAATGTTATTTCATCTAATAAGTTTGCCATATATGAAATTTTCCCAATTTTTTAGTTATGACATTATGATTATAATTAATTAGGTTAAATTAAATTGGAGTAGAAAATAATAATGTATGAAACTCTTCGAATTTTGTGATTCTTTGAATCTTGCAATTAACATCAATTAATCTATCATGAAACAATAAGGTATGAAACTCTTCAAATTTTGTGATTCTTTTCAATGTTCCCCATTAAAAAATTTTGGTAGGTGAAAAATAATCAAATATTACTATAAGTACCAGTTAGTTGCTTCCTAATTAAGTCATCACATTTTTTTCTTTTCTATGATCTATTATTCTCTTTTCTTCTTCCTAGATTATGATATAAATACATGTCGTCAAGAAGCTAACTGGGGAGAATAACAAATAGCTTTATTTTGAAATTTAAAAAGAAGCTTTCTTACAATATAGTTCAATTATGTGTTATGTGTTATTTTGCATTATTATGAGAAAATGTCTTTGTTTTTATGTTATGTCATTTAATTGACAAAACTTCAATTAATACATGATGAATTTGATAATACTTGAATAGCTTATGCAAAATATGTTTTTGTTTAGATAGAAGTAATTTAAATAAATACATAATAGTGATGTTAGGGGAAAATAGTAATGATTTTAATATAACTCGTGTTATATATGTATATTTGTGGGACTCACACGTGTCGAGAACTAGTAAATATATATTCTTAAATCCATTTTTTAAATTGCACTAGGTTAGGCCCTTTGAAGTGGTCATCAACTTGCAGTTTCACAACATTTGGGTCTGTATATAAAAATGATGTTTCTTTATTTCAAACTAATTTCTTTTTTCAGGATCTCAATGTTTACAACACACCACTAGAAAACCTAAAATTCTTGCATGGTTGACAACAATTCCTCTTAAATCTCAGCATTCCCTCTATATAAATCACTAAACTCTGCATAAGTGAACAAAAAGTAATCATTAGAAACAACTTACAAATTAAAGCATTCTTTCAGTAGCGAGTTGAAATGGGAGATAGAAGGATACTGTTGCTTCTAGTGCTGGTACTATTAGTGTCCTTTGTTGGTGCTTATGAAGAGGAAGAAAACGATCAAAGGACACAAGGAGAAAAATGGTTTTTGCTGCGTCAGTTACATAATGTTGTGAAAACTGATGCAGGGTCTATGAGAATGGTGAAGGGTGGCTATCGTGGGGGTTCGCATCTCCATAGTCCAATGCATATTGGTTTCATCTCCATGGAACCCAATAGCCTCTTTATCCCTCAGTACCTCGATTCCGATCTTGTCCTCTTTGTTCACCATGGTAAAATTCATTTTCATTCCATTCGATATGTATAAGAATTCATTAATATTGTCAGTGTATATCATTGAGTCATTAAATACAGGGGAAGCAAGAGTTGGACACATCCATAGGGATGAATTAGCAGAAAGGAGTTTGAAGCAGGGAGACGTGTACACGATTTCTGCTGGATCAGCTTTCTATTTGGAGAATAGAAATGAAAACCAGAGACTTCGCATAATTTGTAGTATTGGTATTACCTCAGAATCCATGGGATGGCATGCATTCCAGGTATGCCTAAGCTAATTTTTCAGCAAATTTTCTTCTCAATACATTGTAACTCAACCCATTTCGCAGTCTTTCTTCATTGGCGGTGGAACTCATCCTACATCCATTCTTGCTGGATTCGATCATACCACATTATCAACTGCTCTTAATGTAAGTATTCAACGGAACTTAATTTTTCATGCTACATTTATCAGTGAGGAAAAACTGAACCAAAATTATGTAAAACTGCAGGTTTCAACAGCAGAAGTAAGAACGTTCCTGACCAGACAATCTTCGGGGCCAATTGTGCATATATCTGATTCTCATCATCACACAAACATTTGGACTGAATTTGTTTCCCAAGAACCCCACCAAAAATTAGCTCACTTGAAGAGGATTGTGAATTTAGAGGAAGAAGTTAGCCCAAAAGAGGAAGAATCAACATGGTCATTGAGGAAATTCTTGTGTACCTTACTGCACAGAAAAGATGTTGTCAAGAGAGTGAATCATGAAGCTCCATCATCGTACAATCTCAACAACAGGAATCCTGATTTCAAGAACAATTACGGATGGAGCAAGACAGTGGATGAGTCTGATTATTCTCCTTTGCAACAATCAGGCAATGGTGTTTATCTTGTCAATCTATCTCAGGTAAATCATCTTGCCTCATATAAGTGGTGGTGACCTTTGATCCAATAGTCTCAAATCGCCTAACTTATTGTATGTTTCTATTCTTGATAAATGTAGGGATCCATGATGGCACCTCATGTCAACCCAAGAGCAATAGAGTACGGAGTAGTGTTGAAAGGGACTGGCAGGATCCAAATTGTGTATCCAAATGGGACTTTAGCAATGAATGCAAGAGTACGAGAAGGGGACGTTTTTTGGGTGCCAAGGTACTTCCCCTTCTGCCAAATTGCTTCATCAAATGGCCCGCTTGAGTTCTTTGGTTTCACTACATCAGCAAGGAGGAACCATCCACAATTCTTGGTGGGTAGGAACTCATTGATGCAAAGCTTGAGAGGGCCAGAATTTGCTGCTGCATTTGGAATCAGTGAGAAAAGGCTTAACAGGATTGCCAATGCACAACGTGAACAAGTCATCTTGCCTTCATCATCGTCAGATTCTCCTATGAGGATGAACATTGGTTCTTATTAGTTTATGGAAATTCTAGTTCGTCGTTGGTCTAGTTGAATTATGGCACGAAAGCTCGAAGCCAATTTTGTTACTTTTCATTTACTTCCCCTGTTATTCAGTCTGAGTTTGTTTCCTTGGCGTCTTGTTGGAAGCAAGACACATTGCGCATTTGAGTTGTGAATAAGACGGATTTGTTTCCTTGACATGGATTCTGTTGTGGCTTAAACTTCAACATCAATTTTACTTATCTATTCAAATTAATTCTGCAATGCAGTTCTTATACATTTGCTCACAATAGCAAATCCTCCATTGTTCAAAAATTGTCTTCATATATTAAAAGCCAAAGGTAATTCTGTGAGTAAATTTACAGCATATACTATAGCGTATTCTGAGACTAAATTGTAACATTTCTCAACTCTGCTGGTACCAAGAGGTTAGCATCCAACATACTAATTCCTCGCCGGTCTCATATCATTGAAACAAAGTGATTTCGTTCTGTCACTGTTTTTCTTTTTTTCCGGAATCCAAAGAGGCCTTGATGTATATGAAAAACATCATATCTATTAGCATTTCACTTGACAAACATATAGTTTTGAGACCCTATATTAACAAGGCATTAGTGTTCCGTTGGAGCTGTTAGACATGCAATTAATCTTTGTCTGAATCAAATAAATTAACATACAATTCAAATGATCAACAAATTAAAAGGTCCAGTTTCATTTGCTTATCTCTTTTACTAATTTACTCTCATAAATAACGTTATATTTTGAAATTATTTATTAACCAAAACAAAATTATAAGCTGGTCAAATTAGCTTAGAAAATTGATATTTTTCGCTCGTTTACTTGCTCGGTAAACATATAAAGTATCAGTCAGAAATTGGGTTGAACTTCATAAATATTTTTCCCATGTCTAAACTTTTCATGAAATTATCCCTAATAACTTAACTTACCTTGTTTATTTTACCCCTCCACTAAATCAAATAAATTTATTTATTTTAAAGTACTAATATTTAATTACATAATGGTATAATATGAAATCTAACAACTAATTTTAATTTTTTAGTTATGACATTATAATTGTAATTAAATAGGTTAAATAAAATTGAGTAGAAAACAATAATGATTAATGTATGGAACTCTTCGAATTTTGTGATTCTTTGAATTTTGAAATTAACATAAATTTGTCTATCATAAAACAATAATGTATGAAACTCTTCAAAGTTTGTGATTCCTTGAATTTAGAAACTAAAATAAATGTCTCTATCATGATTAAATATGCCCCATTAAAAATTTTTGATAGATGAACAGGTAATTAAATATCACTATAAATACCAGTTAATTGCTTCCTAGGCCATCACATTTTTTTTTTCAATCATCTATTATTCTCTTTTCATCTTCCTAAATTATGATATGAGAACATGTCGTCAAGAAGCTAACTGGGGAAAAGAACAAATAGCTTCAGAAATTAAAAGAGAAGCAAAGGAAGCTTTTTTACAGTATAGTTCAACGGTTAAACTTAACAGTACAAGATATGACTCATATATTTCTTTAGATCTTTTTTATGTTAGATTATGATTTTAAGTTTTTCGTTTTTATTTTGGAGTTAAGGTATGGTTGTCCAAAATGGATTTGGTATGCAACCCATATTTTTATGTAATTATGTACTTGTGTTGTTACGGAAAAAAAATTCTTTGTTTTTGTGTTATTATGCTTTTAAGTGTTATTTAATTGACAAAACTTCTATTAATACATGATGAATTTGATAATATTTGAATAGTTTATGCAAAATATGCTTTTGTTTAAATAGAAATAATAATGATTTTAATATATATATATATATATTCGTGGGACTAACGTGCAAAGCACGTGTCGAGAACTGTTAAATTAAAAAGTTTGTCCACCTAAGTGGATAAAAGTTATACTCTTAAATTTCTATCTTTTTTTAAAGTAACTAATTGAGGGTATAATAGATAAAAATATTTTGTCATTTCTTAATTTGTCAAAAATGAATAAGTAATTAGGGACAATGAAAAAATCGATAAGAAATTAGGACTAGAGGCAGTATAATATATATATTGGTATGAATGACAAAATGCACTATAAATACTCGATTAGCATATTTGAAGGACATAACCATTTGTTCTTTTGTTGTCCTAGCTACGTGTATATTCATTTCGAAAACGAGTCCAGTAATTTGGCCCGAATCAATGAGATTCTTGATATTATATATATACATCATGATTTGGTATATTTGGGAACTTAGAAATCACTTGCTGTTGTATGTAGAATGGTTCTATTGTTGTGTCAAGTCCATAATTACTGTCGGAAACAACCTATCTAGGCAACCGGAATTTCATCTTACTAATGGCAAAAGAGTTCGAACCATGAACACAATCATGTCAAAAAAACAATCCGTCTTATTCACAACTCAAAATGGCAAAATCAGATTGCATCAAAGGGAAAACAGAAAAGAAGAGCAAAACGAATGTTCCGAAACCGGCATCGCGCTTTCATGCCATAACTCAACTCCAACTAAACTAATCAATATTCATAAATTGCCTTGTCACCAGGTGTAGGCGATGATGATGGCAAGATGACTTGTTCATGTTGAGCATTAGTAATCCTTTCAAGCCTTTTCTCACCAATTCCAAATGCAGCTGCAAATTCTGGCCCTCTCAATCTCTGCATCAATGAGTTCTTACCCACCAAGAACTGTTGATGGTTCCTCCTTGCTGATGTAGTGAACCCGAAGAACTCAAAATTTCCATTTGTCGAAGCAATTTGACAGAAGGGGAAGTACCTTGGCACCCAAAAAACGTCTCCTTCTCGTACTCTAGCATTCATTGCTAAAGTCCCATTTGGATACACAATTTGGATCCTGCCAGTCCCTTTCAACACTACTCCGTACTCTATTGCTCTTGGATTAACATGAGGTGCCATCATGGATCCCTACATTTATCAAGAAAAACAACACACAAGTTACTATACTTGGACATATACAGTAACTGTCATTGCCTAGCCTGAGGCAAATGTACATTTTAGTCAGTGTGTGCAAGTAGTCATTACCGAAGATAGATTGACAAGGTAAACACCATTGCCAGATATCTGTAGAGGAGAATAATCAGACTCATCCACATTCTTGCTCCATCCATATTCGTTCTTGAAATCGGGCTTCCTGTTGTAGAGATTGTATGTTGATGGGGCATTATGATTCATTCTCTTGACAAAACCTTTTCTGCTGAATAAAGTACACAAAAATTTCCTCAATGACCATGTTGATTCCTCTTCTTTGGGGCTAGCTTCTTCCGCGGAATTCACAATCCTTTTCAGGTGAGCTAGTTTCTTGTGGCATTCTTGAGCAATGAAATTGGTCCAAATGTTTGTGTCATGAGAACCAAATAAATGCACAATTGGTCCGGAAGTTTGTCTGGTCAAGAAAGTTTTTAGTTCTGCTGTTGAGACCTGCCATTTTACATAATATTGACATACCTTGTTTTTTTTTTCCACTGATAAATGTTGTAAGAAATGGTAAATTCATTTGAATACTTACATTAAGAGCGGTTGATAATGTGGTATGATCAAATCCAGCAAGAACGGAGGCAGGATGAGTTCCACCACCAATGAAGAAAGACTGCAAAATATTTACCCGGAAGATTTGGGAAGAAAAAGGACGTTAAACCAAAGAAAAATATGTTAATTGATCAATTTTTTGAGAATGTGGCTTAGTCATACCTGGAAAGCATGCCATCCCATGGATTCTGAGGTAATACCAATACTACAAATTATGCGAAGTCTCTGGTTTTCATTTCTATTCTCCAAATAAAAAGCTGATCCAGCTGCAATTGTGTACACATCTCCCTGCTTCAAACTCCTTTCCGCTAATTCATCTCTATAGATGTGTCCAACTCTCGCTTCCCCTGTATTCATTTCATAAAAAAATGAATATTCTGGCTCGTTAAAGGTAAAACTCTTTAAAATATCTAATGATAGCAAAGACAACTTTTAATTAATTACCATGGTGAACAAAAATGACAAGATCGGAATCAAGATACTGAGGGATGAAGAGACTATTGGGTTCCATGGAGATGAAACCAATATGCATTGGACTGTGGAGAAATGAACCCACTCGATATCCACCCTTCACCATTCTCATAGACCCTGCATCAGTTTTCACAACATTATGTAATTGACGTAGCAAGAACCATTTTTCTCCTTGTGTCCTTTGCTCGCTTTTTTCCTCTTCATTTTCATAGGCATCAACTGAGGCCACTAACGCGGAGAAAAGTACAAACACTAGTACCAACAGTGTCCTTCTATTTCCCATTTTCAACTTGTTACACAAAAGCAAGTTTTCTAAGCTTTTTAAAAATTTAATCAGTTTTGGTTTACTGATGTATTAGCTATTGTGATTGTGGTTTATATAGAGTGAACACTGAGATTTGAGGGGAATTGTTGTCAACTATGCATGATTTTTAGGCTCTTTTGAAGTATTATGAACGTTGAGATCCTGAAAAATATATTTTCAACCAAAAATAAGAAAAATATTTGCTGAAACTTGTATACGTAATTGAATGAAGTAGAGAAATTACAATATGATGACCATTTCAAATACAATAAAAGAAACGATATAAGGTATAATGTAAACACACTCGTTCTAATTAATCAATTCACACTAATTTATTATTTTAATTTCTCTTGTTAATTTAATTTTGTTTAAACAAATCTTAGAGAGTTTGACCTAGCTCAACTATGTTCTAAGTCAACTCTTTAATAAAGAAAAGCTTTCTTGTTGATTCAACTGAAGGCCATGACGCTAAATAGCAGCGGCAGGAAGAGACCTAATATACTTATCACCGGAACTCCGGGCACAGGGAAGACAACTACGGCGGCTGCTCTGGCGGAGGTGACAGAGCTCCGCCACATCAACGTCGGCGATTTCGCTAATGAGGAAAACTTGACGAACGGCTGGGATGACACCTTCGATTGCTACTACATCAATGAAGACCTCGTAAGTCTTTATACATTTTCCTCATTAAAGCTCTAACAGGTTAAACCTATACCTTGATTTTGACTTTTTTTACCAATTACTCTATTTTTGTTCAAGTTTTGACAATATATGGTCCCTAACCCAGAAGTTGCTGCAATGTTTTTCTAGGAAGTTTTAGATTTAATGGACGCGAACTGTTAAACATTCAATAGGTGAGATTTAAGGATTAGATAGCAGTATTAATTTGAATTTTGTTTAAGTTGTGCTCTTCAGAGTACATCATATTTAGTATGGGAATAAAATGGAACTGAATTGAGTCGAATGGATACTGTATTCATATAGATATACCCAACTAAGTTGATTCAGGATTGAGGTATCGTTGATTGATCAATTGATTTGTGCTCTTCAAAAGCGGTTTTAACTAAGGATGATCAAGTGATGGAATTTGAGTTTTATATGGTGATTGTGTTGTTTCTCTACCTTGCATTTTATGAGTTTTTATGCTATTTACGATAGGAAGGCAGGCCTGCAGGAAAAAAGTTTCTATGTTTACAGTCTGAAGTTTCTGTATACCAAATTTTCCTATTTCCAGGTCTCGACTGGGGAAATTAGTTTTCTTTGAATATTAAGAGCCTGTTTGGCTCAGCTTAAAAGCTGGTCAAACTGACTTAAAAGCTGATTTTTGACTTATTAGCTGTTTGGCAATACTCAAAATAACTTATTTTAAGTTAAAAAAAATTATTTTAAGCCAAAAGTTAAAAGCTGGGGTAGGGGTGCTTTTTTTATTTTAGCTTATAAGCTGTTTTAAGTTGACCACATTTTTATCTTTTTGCCCTTAATATTTTTATACAATCTCCAAATTACAACATAACACTAACATCTCTTTCTTCCATTTTCCCTTTTCGCGTTTGGCATAGCAACTTCAGCACTTTTATCCAAACATATAACTGCTTATTTTTAAAATAAGTTTCAGCACTTTCAAAAGTACTTTTTTAAAGCAGCTTTTATTAAGCCCATCCAAACGGGCCCTAAGTAGCATTATGTTTCTTATCCAGGTATGTGATGCTCTTGAAAACTTGATGGAAGAAGGTGGAAACATCGTTGATCATCACGCCTGTGACTTCTTTCCTGAATGTTGCTTTGATTGTGTGGTGGTACTTCAAACTAACAGTTCTGTCTTGCATGAACGGTTCACTAAGAGGTACTCTTATCAATTGATCCTTACTTTTCTGTTCGTATGCATCTCTAGTATCGCCCTATTAAATATGTCTAGACTGTTTGACTGTCCCAGAGGTTACTCCGATCATAAGCTTGCTACTAATAGTGAGTGTCAAATCTTTCAAGTTTTGTTGGACAAGGTAAAAGAGAACTATCCAGACGATATTTTGGTCATACTTAGAAGTGATTTCCTAGAAGATATTACCAAAAATGTGGAGACGCTGACCAGTTGGATTAGTAATTTGAGCCCTGCCGTATGACTAAAGTATCAAAACAGATGTATTATAGCATATTAAGGCTATAGATAAGGTCAAAATCACTTTTATGTGTATACAATATATGCTAGGCTATGTGTCACTAAGCTTAAACAAGAACATTTCACGGATGAACGCAGGCTTGACTAATACTTTTGAGACTATCAGCTCATAGATCTGCTGCATGGACATAAATAACCTGAAGTTGCTGAAATTTTAAATTTTCTTATAACTTGTACTAATATAGTTCAAATGAAGAACAAAATCATGTCAAAAAGCCGATCCGTCTTATTCATAACTCAAAAGGGCAATATGTCTTGTGTTCAACATGACTACCGAGGAAACAAAAGCAGATCGCATGAAAGAAAAAACAGACAAGAGGAAACAAAAAAACTAAGTTCCAAAACTGGCTTCAAGCTTTCGTGTCATAACTCAACTAGACCATGTCACCAGGAGTAGATGATGATGATGGCAAAATGATTTGTTCATGCTGAGCATTAGTAATCCTTTTAAGCCTTTTCTCACCAATTCCAAATGCAGCTGCAAATTCTGGCCCTCTCAAGCGCTGTATTAATGAGTTCCTACCCACCAAGAACTGTGGATGGTTCCTCCTTGCTGATGTAGTGAAGCCGAAGAACTCAAATGGGCCATTTGTTGAGGCAATTTGGCAGAACGGGAAGTACCTCGGCACCCAAAAAACATCCCCTTCTCGTACTCTTGCATTCATGGCTAAAGTCCCATTCGGATACACAATTTGAATCCTACCAGTCCCTTTCAACACTACTCCATACTCTATGGCTGTTGGGTTAACATGAGGTGCCATCATGGATCCCTAAATTTACAAGTAAAAGAGAGATGAAATGTGTAAGCAAGATAAGAAGCATACAAGTTGCTATATATACATGGACCATGTTAACTATGATTTTCTTTCACGCGTTTAGATTTGAGTTAATGCATGCAACTGATCATTACCGGAGATAGATTGACGATATAAACTCCATGGCCAGATTGTTTTAGAGGAGAATAATCAGACTCGTCCAACTTCTTGGTCCATCCATACTCGTTCTTGAAATCGGTATTCCTGTTGTAGAGACTGCACGCTGATGGAGCTCTGTGACCTACTCTGTTAACAATGTCTTCTCTGTTTAATAAAGTGAAAAGAATTTTCCTCAATGACCATGTTGATTCCTCCTGTTTGGAGTTAGCTTCTTCCTCGAAATTCACAATCCTCTTCAAGTGAGCTAGTTTATGGTGGGGTTCTTGGGCCAAGAACTCGGACCACGTATTTGTGTGATGAGAACCAGATAGATGCACGATTGGACCCGAAGTTTGCCTGGTCAAGAACGTCTTTAACTCTTCTGTTGAGACCTGCCATTTTACTTAATATTAACTCAGCTACTCTTTTTCACTGATAAATGTAGTAAGAAATGGTAAATTCATTTGAACACTTACATTAAGAGCAGTTGATAATGTGGTATGATCGAATCCAGCAAGAACGGATGCAGGATGAGTTCCTCCACCAATGAAGAAAGACTGCAAAATATTATCACAAGTTAAAAAGTTTTGTAAAGAAATGGATTAAATGATCAATTTTTGAGAATTTGACTTAGGGTACCTGGAAAGCATGCCATCCCATGGATTCTGAGGTAATATCAATACTACAAATTATTCGAAGTCTCTGATTTTCATTTCTATTCTCCAAATAGAAAGCTGATCCAGCAGGAATCGTGTAGATGTCTCCCTGCTTTAAACTCTTTTCTGCTAACTCATCCCTATAAATGTGTCCAACTCTTGCTTCCCCTGCATTCAATTCATAGAAAATGAAAAACTCTGGTTTGCACTTTAATTTTATATGATGTCAGTGTATTGAAGTGAATTTTACCATGGTGAACAAAGAGGACAAGGTCGGAATCAAGGTACTGAGGGATGAAAAGGCTATTTGGTTCCATGGAGATGAAACCAATATGCATTGGACTATGTAGAAAAGAACCCGCTCGATATCCACCCTTCACCATTCTCATAGACCCTGCATCAGTTTGCACAACATTATGTAACTGACGTAACAAGAACCATTTTTCTCCTTGTGTCCTTTGCTCACTCTTTCTCCCTTCATATTCATAGCCACAAACAGAGGCAACCAGCGCGGAGAAAAGTACTAGCACTAGAGGCAACAATGTCCTTATATTTCCCATTTTCAACTTGTTACACAAAATCAAGTTGTTCTTTAATCAGTTTGGTACAATGGAGATGAAGGAATAGTACTTGTTTATATAGAGGGAATAGTGAGATTTGATGGAGTTGTTGTCAACCATGCATGTTTTTTAGGCTGTTTTTTCTGCTTTATTATAAACGTTCAGATCCTGAAAAATGTATACCGTACCCAAAAAAATAAAAATCATTTGGCGAGCTTGTGTACAGAACCAAATGATCATTTTAATTAGCGAAAATGCAATTTGATGACTATTTCAAAGGGAGGAACGATTTTATGTTTGCACATAAACATGCTAAACTAATTTTAATAAATCATGAAATAGTAGTCGTATAATAAGGCAGACACAATAACATAAGATAAACCATTGATATAGTACTGGAAACATATTAAAGCTAGGATCATTATGTATACCTCTTTTGGATTTTCATACTATAATAAAGAACAAGCTAATTTATCTTATTCTCTTTTAATAATTTGATTTGTGAACCTATCCATGCTCCGCGTCGAATTAAAGGGGAAACTTACATAAATATACTATAATAAAAAAAATATTTATCATTTATAGTAATAATATTTCTTTTTCACTTGATCACTTTTAATTCATTTATAATACAAGTTTAATTCATATTACAAAGAACAATTTTTTATTCACATATAATACAAATTTTAAGATAGATAATTCATTTATCACACATTTTAATACACTTATAATACAATGTGTCAAACTTTTACCAAACAAACCTAATATATTTTAAAAACCAATTATAATTCATATATATTGCATACTGATAGAATGTATGCTTTCACTTAACGAGTAATGGACCAGGTCCCTTACTTCAACTCAGAAAATTACCAGAAAGTTGAATGCAGTAAAATCAACACAATGATTTTACGTGGAAACCTCCTTGCTTAATGGAGTAAAACCACGACCTGTCTCACAGGATTTTCAATCGTTTTCACTAATCTTCAAAAGCAAAAGCGAAACACGATTACACCAAATGTAAGAAAGAGTTATCAATCTTACCGTTAAGCAATAGACCTCTATTGCTCAACAAGCCAAAGTAGAAAAACAATCTACCCACTAAGCAATCCCACCTGGACAACCTAGACTTTTAACTCAACACACCAATTCCTTTATAGATTTAGGAGTGGTTTACAATTTAAGAACAAGAGAATAAATTCCTAAAACAACTAGACGAAAAGCTCCAGATGTTGCTGTTGTTCAAGGAATGATTCTGCCTTTTTCCTTTGTGTTAGCCTTTGCAAGAGTTCTTGAAAAGTGTTTATCAAGTTGCAAAAACTACCAAAAAGTGTTTAGGAAAGTGTCTTTTGTATTGACAAGTCCCTTTCCTAAACATCTTGCCATTGGTTGGAAAGGTCACACTTTCTGACGCCATCGGGAAGTGTGCACCTACTTTCTGTACTATCTCCAGCTGGCAGTCGACTGGCTCACTCTCAAGAGAGCCTGGTACCTCTACTAGGTCCCTGGGTTTGTTTCATCTGCAATACTTCAAACAAGACACCTGCAATACTCAAGTAGAAAACCCGGTACCTTTATGAGGTCCCTAAGTTTGTCAAATCATCAAAACTACAAATAACATTTTCCCCCTTTTTGATGATGACAAACAATGATATGATCTGAGATCTTCACCAGAGTCGTTCCCCCTGACATTGTATTCCCCCTTTCTGCATATTCCCCTTTTTCTTAATATTCCCCTTTAATGCATGTTCCCCCTTAATGTATGTTCCCTTTTATTTTGCTACTTACAGTTTACTTCCCCCTTTTGGCATCATAAAAAAGATATGCAGTAAACCATTGAGTCAACATAAATATTGTACAAGATCAGAGCTAATCAGCAATCAAACAGTAGAGGACAAGCATTCACAAAAGAAACTGGGAAGAACATCAAAGGAATAAAGTAACCAACAAGCCATTATAACATAATACATTAAAAGCAAACTAAAAATCCATTAACACGAGAATTTGCCACACAAAAAAAACAACACAAGGAGGGATTGATTGACAGGTTTAGGAAGAGGGAGGGGTCTTGGATAGGGACTGGATAACAAGAGTGAGTCGTGCATTGGCAGCATCATTATCCTGGATGGCCTTTTCTTGCAGGGCAGTTATCTTCGCCCTCAACTCCTTGTTCTCTTTCTCCAGAGCTTGTGCAGCTGAAGAACCAGGTCCCTCAGTTTGTGCAGTAAGAAGCTCTGCCTTGAGTACAGCAATTTCAGCCTCTTTACCACTCAAACGCACAGTGAGTTCCTCAGTCTCATGTTTAAGCTTATCCAGGTCCGCAAGAAGTTGTGCCATTTTGCTTTTTGGCAAGCCTCTGCCTTCAATGCACTCACATTCAACCAAGGTGTGCTCAGAGATGGTCTGCTTGACTGTCCCCACCTTTCCAATACCAAGAGGAATCTGAAAGTGTGTGAATACTTTAGTGAGAAAGTATCCATATCCCATTCCATGTACTCCTTTCCTCTCGATAACTGTCTTGTGAATGTGTTCAATCATAAGACCAGGAAGACTCAGAGCCTCAAAGCTGCACAGCATCTCCATGATGTACAAGTCAGCAGCAGTAGCAAGTGTTCTCTTTTCAGTTCGAGGGAGAACCACTTTGTTGACGAACTCGAAGACCAGCTGATACTCACTCTTCATGAGTTTCTTATAGATCCCAGCAACCTTGGTTGTGGGAGTCTTTGAAATCAGAGATGCAAATTCTGAAGAGCAAGTTTTCTCCTGCACGGACCGGGTCCCCTCAGTAGGCACTCTGAGTATTTTGCCCAACATCTCCTCATTTAAAGAGATGGCAATATCGTTCACACGTGTGAGGAGACTCCCATCCTCCAGAAATTGAACATTGTAATAAAACTCACGGACCTCTTCTTCATGGAGGATGGGGGATTGCTTGTTGAACAGGTGCAACCAAGACTGGATCTCCACCATGTCGTGCAGAGAGTCCATGCCTGGAAGAGTGATAATCCCCATATCAAACACTCTACCAGCAAGAACTGCTTGGTTCCTCAGACTGTCAACTATTTCCTGCATGTTGACATTCTCACTTTTCTGGGCTTGAGAACCAGGTCCCTGTGTCCGCTTTCTCTTCCTTTCAGTTTTCTTCCCTTTTGACTGTGACTTCTCAACCTTCTTTGTAACCACTTCTCTTTTCTTTTCTGACTTCTTCTTGTCACTTTTCTTTTCAACCTCTTCCCCAGACAACTCAACCAAATTTTCTTTGGGTATCTTAAAGTGTGATACCTTGAAAGTTCGTGCACTTCTGACTGCGGCAGCAGATCGTGCACTTGCCTTCAAGGCATCCCCCATTAATTTCTGTGCAGCAGACCTTGTATTAGGTCTTCTCTTAGGAGCCTCCTCCACAACCTTTTCTTTCCCTTTTCTACTCTCCACCCTCCATTTTAAAGGTTCTTCTTTACTAGCAGATTCAGATGAAGAAGAAGAAGAATACCGCCCTAAATCTGGGGTTTTGTCAAAAATGGGTTGAGAAGGCCTTACCTCTTCTCTTTCAAGAGCAACAGTGTGTTCTGTTCTGGCCTCTTCCCTCATCATTGCAAGACTCTCAATCACGAGTTCCTCACTCGCTGCTAGAATATTTGACTCTGAAGCCCTGTGTTTTGGTAGATCTCCCTCAAACATGTTGTCAGGCAACATGTCTTCACAAGTACCAGGTACTGTAGAAGTGTTTAGATCAATGGAGAAGAACGGGTTATCTGGAGCATTTTGTGAGGGACTGGGTGGGAGAGGAGTGCTGGCTGGAGCAGGTGTTGGAGAATAGAAGGCAAGAGGTGTAATTTCATCAAGTGTGCCCAGCATTTGCGTCGAAGAAGATGACGAGGAAGACATGGTTACGATACAGGAAGAACGCAAGAGAGAAGGAAGACAGATTTGCCTTTGAATGTGAGAGGTCTTTGTGATAAATGAGAGAGATAAAGTTTCAAGATGAATGAGAGTTTCAGGAGAAAAGACCCCTTTTTAAAAGAAGTGAGAAGGTGCCAGGTCCATTGATTAGGCGCGTCGTTTGAGAGAAAAAACGATTGGACTGATCGGTCAGAGTAACCGATGACTGACACGTGGCATTTTCAACGGTCAAAATTTTTAGTTTAAACTTAATGTAAAATGCTAACCTGGACAGGTACCAGGTACCATGATAGAGTTTAACTTCATTCCTTAATTGTTCTAACCTCTTCTTTTTGCTGAGCAGATCCCTATTGAAGGTATACCTACGAAAGGTACAAAAATGATCTTGAGCAAATATTTAAAATTCACACAAAGGATACCTGCACAACAGTTCTAACCATCGAGGGAATATTTCTGTTTGAAGCTAAAAACATCACTTGGAGATCAACATCCCCAACTTCAGCCGATTTCTCTCAAATTGGTCCTTGCTGAGAGCCTTGGTGAAGATGTCTGCAATCTGTTCCTCCGTTGGACAGTATGTGAGCACAATATTTCCCTTCTCAACATGATCTCTCAAAAAATGATGTCTAACATCAATGTGCTTTGTTCTCTTATGATGAACTGGGTTTTTTCCCATACTCACAGCACTGGTGTTGTCACACATTAGAGGGATTGCTTTAATGTGGATTCCAAAATCTTCTAAGTGTTGCCTGATCCACAGCAACTGAGAACAACAAGCTGCAGCAGCTACATATTCAGCTTCAGCAGTTGAAAGAGCCACAGAGTTCTGCTTCTTAGTGCCCCAAGAGATAAGTGAAGATCCAAGGAAATGAGCCATTCCAGAGGTGCTCTTCCTGTCAACTTGATAACCTGCAAAATCAGCATCTGCAAAACCAACCAGATCAAAAGTATCACCTGCAGGATAAAAGAGAACCAGGTCCCCTGTTTTCTTCAGGTATCTGAGAATGCGTTTTGCAGCCTTCAGGTGTGAATCACGAGGACATGCTTGAAACCTGGCACACATTCCTACACTGTAAACAATATCAGGTCTGCTAGCAGTCAGATATAGCAGGGAGCCAATAATTCCTCTGTACATTGTCTGATTCACAAGGGGATCAGATTCTTCTACTATCATCTTGGAATTTGTTCCCATAGGAGTGTCAATAGGTTTGGAATCAAACATGTTGAATTTCTTCAAAAGCTCTTTGATGTACTTCTCCTGGCATATTGAAATTCCATTTGATGATTGCTTGATTTGCAGTCCCAAGAAAAATGTCAGCTCACCCATCATGCTCATTTCAAACTCTCTTCCCATTAGTGATGAGAATTCTTCACACAGGTGTTCTGAAGTGGCTCCAAAAATTATGTCATCCACATAAACTTGAATGATAAGCAATTCTTGTTCCCTTTTTAATAAGAACAAAGTATTGTCTATCTTGCCTCTTTTGAAATCATTCTTCAACAGAAATTTTGACAGCCTTTCATACCATGCTCTTGGAGCTTGTTTCAGACCATATAGTGCCTTGTTTAATCTGAACACATGATTTGGTAGCTCTGTATCTTCAAAACCAGGAGGTTGCTTGACATATACTTCCTCCTTGAGATCTCCATTCAGAAATGCACTCTTCACATCCATTTGATACAGCTTGAATCCCATAAAAGCAGCAAAAGCTATTAAGATTCTAATAGCTTCCATTCTGGCAACCGGTGCAAAAGTCTCATCATAGTCAATTCCTTCTTCTTGATTGTATCCTTGCACTACCAGCCTGGATTTATTTCTAGTAATAGCTCCACTTTCATCAAGTTTGTTTCTGAATACCCACCTGGTTCCTATTATTGTTCTGCCTTCAGGTCGAGGAACCAGGTACCATACCTTACTTCTTTCAAACTGATGAAGTTCTTCTTGCATAGAGTTGATCCAGTCTGCATCACTTAATGCTTCTTTAACATTCTTAGGCTCAATGGATGATATGAATGCTGAGAATGCAACTAGATTTCTTGTTTTTGATCTAGTTTGAATTCCAGAATTCAAGGGAGAAATGAGATTATCAAGAGGATGTGATGAACTATGCTTCCATCCTGACCTTGCAGCAGACTGATTTGGCAGACCATCATGATCTTCTTCATCAGGAGTGACATCATCTTCTGGGGGTTCTGATGTACTCTGGCTGGAGTTTTGAGTAGTACCAGGTACCCTATCATCCTGTTCAACCTCAGCATCTTCCTCAGGTAGACTGTGATTCTGATCTTCACAATCATTTTTCAGTTGTTGATCTGCATCAGTTTGAGCGCCTTCAATCTTCTTGGATGTTAGCATTTTTAGCACATCATCATCATCATTTGATCCATCACTCTTCAAGCTTCCATTTTCATCAAAAACAACATGAATGCTTTCTTCAATGCATTGTGTTCGCTTGTTGAATATTCTGTAGGCTTTGCTGGATGAAGAATATCCAACAAATACTCCTTCATCACTTCTGGGATCAAATTTTCCCAGATCATCCTTCCCATTGTTCAGCACAAAACATCTGCATCCAAAGGCTCTAAGGTAATTCAGCATTGGCTTCTTGTTGTTGAGTAGTTCATAAGGAGTCTTGTTTAGCACAGCTCTTATTAGACACCTGTTGGTAACATGACATGCTGTGTTAACAGCTTCAGCCCAGAAACTTTGAGGAAGATTTGATTCAATAATCATAGTTCTGGCAATATTCACCAAGGTTCTGTTCTTCCTCTCCACTACTCCATTTTGTTGAGGAGTTCTTGGAGCAGAGAAGTTGTGGCTTGTACCATTTTCCATACAGAATCTATCGAGAGTTGAGTTTTCAAATTCTGTCCCATGATCAGATCTAATACTGCAAACAACTTGATTCAATTTGGTTTGAATCATTTTGAAAAATACCACCAACTCATCAGCTGTATCTGCCTTTGATCTCAAAAATCTCGTCCAGGTGTATCTTGAATAATCATCAACAATCACCAAAATATACTTCTTGCCATTTCTGCTTTGAATCTTCAAGGGTCCACACAGGTCCATATGCAGCAACTCTAAGGTTCTTGATGATGTTACCTGATTCTTGGGCTTGAAAGATGATCTGATTTGCTTTCCTTTGACACAAGCTTCACATATTTTATTTTCAGCAAACTTCATCTTAGGCAACCCTCGGACCAGGTCCTTTGAAATCAATTTATTCAATAAAGATGAACTCACATGTCCCAGCCTACGATGCCAGAGATCAGCATTTTCATTTTGAGCACTGAGACATGTCAAGTCATCTCCATGAGAGATTTCCAAGTTTGCCACATACATATTTTTACTTCTGTGTGCAGTGAGAATTACCTTGTTTGTAGTTAAACTCACCACAGTGCATTTCTCAGAAGTAAACTTGACTTCATTTCCTTTATCACAGATTTGTGAAACACTCAGCAAGCTGTACTTCAAACCATCCACATGGTAAACATTGTCGATTGAATCTTCAAGAGATCTTCCCACTTTCCCAACTCCCAAAATGTACCCCTTCTTGCCATCGCCAAATGAGACTCCTCCTCCTTGGAGGGTCTTGAGTGAGAGGAAGTTATTTACATCACCAGTCATATGTTTAGAGCAGCCACTATCCATATACCAACACTGACTGCTGCTCCTCTCACTCACCTGCACCAAAAGTCACTTGTTAAGCTTGGGAACCCATTTCAGCTTGAGTTCCCAGTAGGCAGACAAAGGAGTGATCAGATTGTAATTTGCCCAATACGGTAGACTTTGAATCCTTCTAACAAAGGACCTAGGAGCAGGAACAGATTTTTTCTTTGAAAATCTGTGAGTTGGGACAGATTCTGTAGGACCAGGTCTCTTATTTGGTACATTCTGTCTTTCAGCATAATTAGAGTATCTTTCACGAGAGTTTTTCCAGCTGACACACTCTTTTTTCAAATGTCCATTTTTTCCACAATGCAGACACAACAGATTATCAGACACAAACACATACTTACTGTGAGGATTATAAGGAGGACTTATGTTTAGACTTCCTAGTCCTTTCTTATTGAAATTACTCTGACTTGTCACATTTGACAATAACTTTGATGATTTGGTCCACTTAAGAGAATTTTCAAGTTCCTCCTTAAGTTTAACAACATCCTGTTCTAATTTGTTATTCTTTTCAAGTGACAATCTGAGATTTGTCTCAGAGTTTTTCAATTTTTCCTCAATTTCAGCTTGCAAGCTATTTGGCTCTCCATTTAGTTTTTCAGCCTTTTCAGTAAGCTCACTCAACTGATACTTAAGTTCAGAATTATTTAACTCTAGAGACACCATTTTTGCCATTGTCTCTTCAAGTTGAACTTTGTTTTCAGAAAGAATTTCAAGTTCAGCATTAATGGCATCTCTTTCAGATGTTAGCTCTATCACAGAATCTAACATGACTTTTGACAAGGTTCTTAATTTCTTAAGAGAATATTTGTCCAAGTCAATTTTCATGTCAAGAAGAGTTACCTGATTGTTCTCTTCTTCATTTTCTGTGTGTGCCATGAGAGCAAACATTTCATTGAAGACAGTTTCCTCCTCATGCACAGCAACCATAGACACATCTTTTGACTCATCAGGATCTTCTGAATCACTTGAAGAATCCCCCCATGCAGCAAGAGCCCTTTTTACAACCATATCAGCAGCAGCTTTACGATCTCTGTTTCCAAGTACCAGGTCCCTTCTGTTTTCTTTGTCACCCCTGTGCTTTTGATGTTCCTTGTTTTCAGTCTTGAGCAAAGGACACTCTCTGATGAAGTGCCCAGATTTTCCACACTTGTAGCAAGTATCACCTTGAGCAGTATTTCGAGTCCCATTAGTTCCCTTTTTATACATTTTGTTTTTTCTCACAACCTTTTGGAATCTACTGATGAGATATGCCATATCATCATCATCACTTGAATCTTCTTCTGATTTATACTTTAACATCAGAGACTTGTCCTTCTTGACTTCCTTTTTTGACAAATCATAGCTTCGATTCATCTCATGTGTTTTAAGATTTCCAATCAACGCATCCATGGTCAGCACTTTCAAGTCCTTGGCTTCTGTAATGGCATCAACTTTGCTCTCCCAAGACTTTGGAAGAATTCGAAGCACTTTTCTGACTTGTTTGGTCATGCTTATGGGTTCACCCAGACTTTTCAGCTCATTTGTAATGGAAGAGAACTTGGTGAACATCTCATGTATTGTTTCACCTTCCTTCATTTTGAAGTTTTCATATCGTGAAGTGAGCATGTCAATCTTGGATTCTTTGACTTGTTCAGTTCCTTCATGAGCCGTCAACAAGCTATCCCAAATCTCTTTAGCAGACTCACAGGCTGACACTCTGTTGTACTCATCAGGTCCTATCCCACAGACCAGAAGAGTTTTAGCTCTGAAACCCTTTTCAATCTTTTTCCTGTCAGCTTCATCATATTTCTGCCTGGGCTTTGGAACAGTAATGGTCTTTTCTCCATCTTTTTCTTCCATCATGGGAACAAAGGGTCCATCTAATATAATATCCCATAACTCGCTATCTTCAGCCATGAGATAGTCATGCATTCTAACTTTCCACCAACTGTAGAAGTGTCCATTGAAACGAGGAGGTCTGTGTGATGACTGACCTTCTTCGAGGTTAAGTGGAGCTGCCATTCTTAGAACAAAATCACTTCCTTGGTGTTAACCAAATAGGTAGTGCCTGCTCTGATACCACTTGATAGAATGTAAGCTTTCACTTAACAAGTAATGGACCAGGTCCCTTACTTCAACTCAGAAAATTACCAGAAAGTTGAATGCAGTAAAATCAACACAATGATTTTACGTGGAAACCTCCTTGCTTAAGGGAGTAAAACCACGACCTGTCTCACAGGATTTTCAATCGTTTTCACTAATCTTCAAAAGCAAAAGCGAAACACGATTACACCAAATGTAAGAAAGAGTTATCAATCTTACCGTTAAGCAATAGACCTCTATTGCTCAACAAGCCAAAGTAGAAAAACAATCTACCCACTAAGCAATCCCACCTGGACAACCTAGACTTTTAACTCAACACACCAATTCCTTTATAGATTTAGGAGTGGTTTACAATTTAAGAACAAGAGAATAAATTCCTAAAACAACTAGACGAAAAGCTCCAGATGTTGCTGTTGTTCGAGGAATGATTCTGCCTTTTGCCTTTTTGTTAGCCTTTGCAAGAGTTCTTGAAAAGTGTTTATCAAGTTGCAAAAACTACCAAAAAGTGTTTAGGAAAGTGTCTTTTGTATTGACAAGTCCCTTTCCTAAACATCTTGCCATTGGTTGGAAAGGTCACACTTTCTGACGCCATCGGGAAGTGTGCACCTACTTTCTGTACTATCTCCAGCTGGCAGTCGACTGGCTCACTCTCAAGAGAGCCTGGTACCTCTACTAGGTCCCTGGGTTTGTTTCATCTGCAATACTTCAAACAAGACACCTGCAATACTCAAGTAGAAAACCCGGTACCTTTATGAGGTCCCTAAGTTTGTCAAATCATCAAAACTACAAATAACACATACATAATTTACTTTTAATACATATCAGATTTAACATAGTATTGCTATAAATGGTAACAAATAAAAAGTATTGTTAAAATCAATAATTATTTATTAAAATGTATCAATTTATGTAATTTTTCCATTAAATTTCTTGTAGCATTGAACAGGTTGCCAGTTTATGGGCCAATTGGTGAAACATATCTTTGGGCGAACAGTCTGTGGTCTTGCTATACCCAATGAACTGGTTACTGGACCAATAAAAGACCCAAAATGAATCATTGACAGAAGCCCATAATAATCTAACCCGACAATAAACTGCTAGAGATTTATAGGGTTATATATTTCGGTTTTTCGATATTTATGCCCACCTCTAGTTATATATTCCCACAATTATCTCTATTTTGCACTAGTAGTCTTTAATTTTTGCCTCTCCGAACTTATTATGAATCTTTAATTTTTACCTCTCAGAGCCAACAATGAGCTTATAGTGGAAGAATGCACGCCGTGAACGTTAATACAATCTATATGTTAGTATTTTTTTTCATCTATACATATTCTTTTGAAAAAAATAATTTTTACTGCATCTCTCAAAACATGCTCAAATGCTCTTTTGTCAAAGTTCGCTTTATTAATTAATCCATCATAAAGCATAGATGATTTATTTTTTTTGGTTTTCCATCTGGTGTTCAGTATTCACATTAGAGTCCAATTAAATTCAAATTCGCATTGATAAGTTCTACATTGGGATAAAGCGCTCCTAACAAAAGCAATTCCGTATCAAAGGAGGCTCGAACTCGAGACTTCTTGATTAAGGATGAAGGGTACTTACGACTCTATCAGAAATCCTTATCGGTAATCATAGATGATATATATTTATGCGTATATGAGCGACTAATTTTTATATAAATTAACATAAAAAGGCATGACAGAAAGGATTGTCCCTATAAAGATAACATTAAAAAAAAAAGAAATATTTCTTTATGTGATTGCACGAGCAGTATGAAAAGCCATTTGTGTCATTTTGATGATGTAATAATGCATCATCCAAACACTTTTTTTAAGTGGTCAAAACCTAAAAGTAAAAGGTAAAAAAATGTCGACGGATAGAAGAGACAAATAAAGCTAAAAGATGGCCACCGAAGGAAAAAGACGTTCACGGAAAGTCCAATAAATTCATTTATCTATTGCAGTATATTTTGTATGCGCATGATTCATTTTTGAAATGACGTTTTCATATTTTTTTTAATTTTATAATTTTAAATTTTAATCAAAGATAAAAGAAAATCTCAATCATTGTATCATAATCCTGGCGAATTCACGTAGACAAGAAGTATGATCAGATTTTTAGTGTCTGTGATATCAAACTTAAATTTATTTTGGAGTATACACGGCAGATAGTCAACTTACAATTAACTCATGTCGGTTTTACATAGTGGCAATGTTGTGATCTAAGCTGCAAAATCTAAAAAGATATCAGAAAATGACTGAAAACAAAATCTTACGTTTGGGGGATAGATTTGATGTAATCGTTTAACTATACTTTTCATCATTTGTGATCCTTTAGTACTTCTGATTACCGTTAAATAATTTTACAATATCTATTAGATGTGAGGAAATTAAATATAGTCAAGGCTAAAAATTTAACCAAACATTGAGAAAATTCCCTCAAATGGTAGAAATTGCAACACAAAAGTTGCACTAGACACAACAGGAGGTAGAACTGTAGAAGTCAATAAGAAATTTTATTTTTTTAAAGAAAAAAATAGTAGAAATGGCAAAATATACATTTTCAAAAGTGACCCCGTAAATTCCTTTTTCGTCATTTTCTGCCAACTAATTTCAATAATCTATTATCTAGCCAACAAAATTTCTTAATTATTTGAAAATGATCCAGCTATTCAATATAGTTAAGGGACTACTTTAAATCGAGCTTTTATGTCCAAATATAATGAATCATTTTTGTTATTTTCTCTAGACTGTGCATGTACATTTGTATTCGGAAGAGACATTATACACATACATAATTAAAAGAGATATATTGCCAACACGCTGCATGATGAAGATCATTAAAAGATTTAATAATTTCATTGAAGTGATAGCAGATAGCAGCCCCCTGCAGCCACTCATGTGATTAAAAATAAAATAGTATCATTGAGTTAAGACATGTATGATTCAAAGGAAAAAGACGTATTTATTTGGTTAACCTGATATCAATAGACTTTTGAAAATACGCGTAAAAAAAGTTCTCAAAAATAGAATAAAAATATTTAGTTAGAATACTTTATCATCAATCATAATTTAAGAGTCAGAATAAAATTTACAACTAATTTAAGAGATTGATAATATGTTAAGCCATGACTAATTGACATGCATTCACACTTTAGTTAATAAAGTTAACTAAATAGCTTGATTAGATATAAACATTCTGATTATAATTCAAATGACTTGTTTCTACTTACAGTACTCACAGATAAGCACTTACTAATCAAAGTAGGAAATTTCATTAATTAATCAATTAAAATAGGTTGATATGCAATTTGACAATTAGTTTCTGTATAAGCACATGAGTATCTACTAATATATTCAGTATTATCATCCACTCATTTCAAGAAAAAAGAACAGAGATAATGTTAATACGCGTTTAAAGGAAACATAAGCCATGATTAAACTCAAAAAGAAACAAGAAAAAGTAGGACAAGGGAACGTGCAATCTCGATTTGGGGTTGACAACTAAATCTTTCTCCTTTCTTGTCCCTACTAAGATACCTCCAAAACTGTACAAAGACCGTTCATTCGTGTTTCAATTTGTGTGTTATATTTTTTAAAAATCATATTTCATCTTAAATATAATTTAGTTTTAAATATTTTAATATTAATTACTTTTAATAAAATATATTATATTTATAATTTTAATTCACAAATTTTGAAAATTTATTTAATTCAGACTTCATATTTAGTCGAATATCAAAATAAATAGTAGAAGAAGAATTGTATCTGGCTGCCAGAACTTTATACTCCCTCCGTCCGGAATTGTTTGTCATGTTGCGTTTATCGAAAGTCAATTTAACTAATTTTCAAAGGTAAATTAGATCACATTAATTCGATATATTAAACAAATAAATTAGATATTCTAAAACTATATGAAAAGTACTATAAATTACAATTTTTTACATATTAATATGATTAAAAAATAATCTTAAAATATTAATCAAAATTTTTATAATTTGATTCTAAAAATAAAAATTATGACAAACACTATCGAATGGAGGGAGCAAGTGTTTAGCTAGGAATCCGACAGAACTGGCGGTTTTTCTTTTTCTTGAATTTGACGTCTATTGGATTTTTTAATTTTCATTTAAGATTGAGTTAGTAATGTAGGAATTTTTCATATTTCATTCGTATTATAAAAAAATAATTACTTTCTATGGTCTATCTATTTAAAATTTTGTCAATACTTATGTAATGTATTTACTGTATAGTATTGAAGGCATGTAACTTATGGATTGATTGTTTAGCATTCGTTGGTTGAGAAATCATCAAATTAGATATCTGTTATTATTTGATTGTTCTCTCCAATTATTTTATATTTATTATAGTTAGAATCCCCATGAAATTTTTATAAACTTAAACATGTATATAGTAATATTTGTGTATTTATAAAATATAAAAAAAACGTAATTACTCCCTTAAAAATAATATTGATGATATTATTAAAAACTTTTCAAGTAAAATTCTCCAATGATCGTTCAGTTTTGTAGTTATCACACAAAAGTAATAGTTAATTTCTATTATTTTTAATTCAGCTTAAAGGGTTATTATCACATATAAATTTTCACCAAGGTTGATACTGAGGGACATTATTCACCCTTCTTGTCACATGAAAGTGATCTAACTTCAAGTTCATCACACAAATAATTTCTTATCTTATAAATTATTTAAGAAATTTCAATTTGAATTTATATATTTTATATCAAAATTATATAAAAAAAAAAATTAGAATCCACGAAAGATATATATGGGATTTTTTATTTTCAAAAAATAGGGTTACAAAATTCAACTTGAATTGGTACGATATGACATCGTCGGTTAAGTGAAAAGACAAAGGTGAACATTTCAAATGTAGACAGGTACTGTGTACTTGAAAGTAATATTCAATGTTTCATTTTGAATGGGAATTCACATAGAAAATCAGTTTGATATAAGCTATTTTAGGTGAGCAATTAGATTTAATTAAGGGATAATGTTCAAGTAGCCCCTCAACCTATGCCCGAAATCTCAGAGACAGATTTATACTATACTAAGGTCCTATTACCCCTGAACTTATTTTATTAATAATTTTTTTACCCCTTTTTAGCCTACGTGGCACCATCTTGTGGGCCCAACGATGGTTGACTTTTTTTTCAAACTAGTGCCACGTAAGCTAAAAAAGGGGTAGAAAATTACTTATAAAATAAGTTCAGCGGGTAATAGGACCTTAGTATTGTATAAGTGTGTCTCTGAGATTTCGGGCATAGGTTGAGGGGGTACTTGTGCATTTTTCCTTTAATTAATAATATAAAGTGGGAATGGACTTACAAGAAAGAAAAAATATAAAAACATCCATCTTTTAAACATAAATTAAACTGCATGGCATTATTATAAAACTATCTAACAAGATCTCGTTCATAGTATATTACAATTTTGTTATCCTCCACTATTATAACCTTCTAGGGAGTTAAATCTGCTCCCATGACTATATATATAAACACAGAGGCAGATAAACCCCGATTTACTAAATTCTGTTACGTTGCATCTATTATTCTTGACACAAAACATAATATTTAAAACAACACTAAAGTTTTGACATAGCCTATGAGATATTTCAAAAGTGTAAATAAGAACTTGAAAACTTGAATCCATCAAATGTAAAGTTCTTGATTTGTCTCAACGTGCGAATGTTATTTGAGGAACATATACGTATATCTTCGTTTTTAATCATGTCCAAAGAGTCTCGAGGGTCCCATAATTATTGTTTTCATCTAGGAAACTCATGTTATTTTGGATGGTGTCATGTGTAGTACTATTAATGAACTTGTCCAAAGATTGTTGGGGTGATGTTGGTGGAGATGGTCCCATTTCCATGTAAACAAAGGCCATAAGATTAGCTTGTTGGCATTGGATATTGACAAGTTCAGCTTGTGTTTTGGCTAATTGTGCTTGCAGCTCATTTACTTGTTTTTGAAGTTGACAAATTGCCCCAGCAGAACCATACACTGGATCCCTCATCCTAGCATTGGCCTCGTAGACCATGCTACTTACAGCATCTGCTCTTTGATATTCTGGCAATTCCTAATCAAAATTCAAAAATATATGATTTTAGAACAAATCATCCCGCGTTCACATAGGTTTCGGATAAGGACCACAAACTTAAAACGATGTAATGTAGCTTGTATTTAGTCTACCCTAACGTAAACATCAATAATGAAATGATTTCAGAATTTCCAATTAAGCACTAAACTAGAAAGGGCAATCTGGTGAACGAAGCATCTAGTGCTCACATAAGGTCATTTGCACCCCAAGGGTATGGGTATGTAATATGTACTAAGACAGTCTATTCTGATGCAAGTATTATTAGCTGATTAAACTTGTAACTTATAGCTCATACAAAAATAACTTTATCATTACTCTACTGCTCTCTTCGGTAACAATAGTCATTACATGTACAACAAATGGAACCATGAGAGAGAATTAAGAGTATGATTCTTCATTATTTGACATAAGAAGCCATGAGTAGCTGGTAGCAATAAGCCATGATGTTTTTTTTTCTTTTTCTGGAGAACTAAGACAAGTCAATGCACAAGCAAAAATGGAAAAGAATAGTAATTAGGATGTAAACAGGAAAAAGTTTTTTCTTCAATAATTTATAAAGTAGATGTTGTTGTTGGTACTAATTATGATATATTATCCAAATGATTTGAAAAGCATGTTGGCCTTTAAAAAATCAATTCCCTCCTCTACAATTCGAAGAGCAACACTAGAACTTCACTATCAACAATTATGATGTTAGTTTGGATAAATAATTATATAACAGTAGGAATATGATTTTTCAAATTCTAGCATTATACTACATTAAATACTACCACCTAATTGGTCCGGCCATTAAATAAATTAAATGGTACATGTTAAAACATGTCTTCCTATATTTGCCTTTGACCAATTTTTTGTTCTTGATATTTTAATTAACAAATACACTGATATTGATATTAAATACAGGGGCAGAGCTAAGCTAGGCGGCGCAAAAGAATTTACTTGTAATGTTGCCTAAAAGGAGAGTTAGAATTTTAAGTTCGTAAGTTTTAAATTCTAGAAAAGATAATTTATTAAACTGTGAACAAATCATTTATATGTTTGTGTGTTAAGTCTCACATCCCTAGAAAGAGGAAAAAATAGTATACTTAATTAAACTGGAGCTAATTTTTGGATTGAATTATGTCCGAAATTTATTTCTTTTCATGGTATTAGAGAAAGTCTTCTCAATTTATAATTATTAAAGTTGGGGCACCACACCATATTAAAATTTAGTAAAAATTACATAAATCATATTGTGTTAAGTGCTAATTACATCATATATATTCTCACTTTTTAAATTACAAAAGTTTCTTTAAATCAAAGAATTTTGTATAGAGATGTATCCAAGAGAGATAGAAATATACCCGAGAGGATGGCTATATCAGCATACAATTAAATAATAAAAATATACTCACTCTTACAATTTAAATTTTTAAAATGAAAGGATCACACGCTTCAAACATTGGGTCAAACATCAACAAAATCCATCCACTTAAATTTCAAAATAAGTGGGAAAATTGGCCTAATTAACAAAAACAGCATCAAGTAACGAGTAACAAGTGTAAAAATGTACCTGCAAAAACTTGATAATATTGCTAGCACCAAAAACACGATGAGCAATGGTGAATTTAATGGGTTCACTGGGAGGAAAATAAGGTGCCAACACACATTTCTCCGCGCATCTCCTTCGTAATATCTTACAGGCAGCACAAGGTGTGGCCACCACCCGCGGCGGAGATGGAGAGTTAGTTGGCGGCAATACAGAGCAGGGAGACGACGGTGTTGTGGTGGTGATCGTCGTATTGTTGGACTCCATGTTTTAAAATTTTATGTACGTGCAAGGAATTAAGAAAACAGAGCAAAGAGAGTAGTAGGGGTGCTTTAAAACAGAGTAAGTGAAGTCAATATTTATAAGCCAAGAAACAAGTGGCGGGGGTGAGAGGTTGGGGGTGGGGGTGATATTATGTTGATAAATATTATGATGTCCGAACATATATTTTGTTATATTGTAATCTTGAATAGTTTATCAAAAATAATTTTTCTATCCCGTAAAGGTAAAATAAGATTGGCGTATATTCAATCTTTTCACACAGGATAATATTGAGAAATTATTGTTAGAATAATTAAACGTCCATCACGAGTCATATGAGCACCCGCACCAGGTAGAATAGTTGTGATATTCCCATCAAGATCTAACTCTAAGAGAATACTATTCATTTCTTCTTCGATTAGTCAAATTATATGTCCCCAAATAATTTTAAATTTCTAATTTTATGATAATTTCATAAAAACATCTGATAAGTGGTCTTCAAGAAACCATTGAAACGAAATTGCACATTGGGACAAAAAAAAAACTCTCCAACTTTCGTGGATTTGAAGTGGCATGAGAAGTCAAAACTATATAAATCTAACTTAGAAATACTCTACGTAACTTGGAAAAAATGGGCTCTTTTGGCTTCCAAAATTCTAATAATATGACCAGTAAAATGCGCTTAAGTTAAATCTTATCCATCAAAATTGGAATTCACCATTATGAAACTAACTTATTTATCATCTTGCAATTACATTAAGCCACCTGTTAACTTAGATTTTGAATACGAAAAGCGCTATTATAGAAAGTATTTTTCCTCTTCAAAATATTTGTATTGATCACTTTATGGGATAATCAATCAAGGACTTTTATCTTCGGAATTATAAAAAAAAGGGCGGTGTAAAAAATTAAAATTTAAAACGCTACTAAAAAATATAAAATGTTTAAAAATGGTCAGTTATTTGAATAGGAGAATTACTATGGTTATAGCGTTTGATAAGTTTAACAAAGAAGAAAATACTCTATTCAATATTATAAATGACTGAATATTGTATTACAATCTAGCTAGGATTGATCTATATAGTTTTGTTAGGAGCAGAATTAATTGCACTAGAAATTTTAATAGTATTGAAGATTAAATGTTGTTAAGATCATTAAAATAAAAAGTAAAGTTGCTCCATTTTTATTATGACTTTAGGAAGATAGCTAGGTCATATTGATATCATGTTGTCTTTATAGGTTGATATCATTAAGGAAATTAGTTCATATTTCCTACTACACTAACCACCACAACATTACGTGTCTAAAAATGGAAAATGACAGAAAAAGGGATCATAGGCTAAAATTGGTGGTTGGTTAAGGTGTTAGTAAAAAAGGTCAGCTCGTTTGGCACATGTATTAGAAAAATAAATGTCATTTTGTAGTTGATTTTTTTTTTTTAACGATATGTTCGAGTCAACTTATTTTATTTCATGGGAAAAGGGTCTGATATACCCCTCAACTTTGTCATTTGGAGCTGATATACCCCTCGTTATGAAAGTGGCTCATATATGCCCTTACCGTTATACAAACGGCTCACATATACCCCTGCCGTTACAAAATGGCTCACATATACCCTTCATTTAACGGAAGTTAAAAAAATTAGTTTTAAATTTATATTTATTACTTTTAATTTTTTTTAAAAAATTATTTAGGGGTATATATGATTCTTCTATCAAAGTTCAAGGTATATTTTAATTTTTTTAATACATAAATTATTTTTTGACTTCTTTTTTATTATAATTATTTGAGTTTCTTATTCTTATTTTTTTTCTTTCATTCCTTTGTTTAAAGAAAAAAAATTAAACTATTTTTTTGTCTATATTGTAATTTGATTTTTTGTATTCGAAGAAAAAAATTTGGTCATCTACAATAAGTTTTACAAGAATATTAGTGAAACATAAATAAATTTGATTATCAAAATAATAATTCTAAATTAGCCATTGAAACAAAAAAAAAAGTCAAAAAAATATGTTTGACGAGGATTAAATTTACTCATATGGGATTATATTTTTGTAGAAAAAAAATTAGCTTAAAATTATCTTTTTTTTCATTTCCGTTAGAGGAAAAGGGTATATGTGAGCCATTTGTTTATAAGTAGGAGTATATATGAGCCACTTTCATAACAAGGGGTATATCAGCTCTAAATAACAAAGTTGAGGGGTATATCAGACCCTTTTCCCTTATTTCATTATTCAATAATACGTTGCGATACAGAGAAAGTACTTTAATAAATGAATAAAAATGGGTAACATAGATGTTTACCTGAAAATCAAAAGAAAAAGATGGTCAAAATACATAATAATAATAACACTGAATTGATGGTCAAAATGCCTGGAACTGGTGGCCAAATGTCCTGTTAAACGAATGCCCTCCTTTGTACTTAACATCTCCTTTTCAAGCACTCTGTCTTCTACATGCGCTAGCACGAGAAAGTACTGATTCTGCAGAATTCAATAATTTAAATTCGAACAATGTATATTTGTTTAAAATATTAAATTTTAATTTTTGAATTTGTGGCTTGTCTAGTTAAAGCTACAATTGTTGTGTAGATATTATATTTTAATTTAATTTTAAACACATGAGATGAGTGGAATAGCTTGATCCACATCTGCATAAAATTATTTTTTGATACATTTATTATATATTTCTGATGTGGATATTATAATATAACATATCTCCAACACGTAATATAGAAAAGTGAATTCACACACGCAGCTTTCCATATATGCATTGATGATTTAGCTGTGTTTATATTTGCTGAACTACCAATAAGATATGTACTTTAATGCTGTTTGCCACTTTAATTTTTACTCAATTGTATTCATACTCATAAATTGACCAACCAAAAGAATGTAACACATAATGAAGTGGCATTACTTTGGTACTTTATTATTCTTGCTTCAATTATTTTTCCTACTTGTTTTATTTTGCTATTTTTAAGATTTCCCTTTCAATCTTGCTTTGACTATCGGAGCAATTTTAATAGGTTAATTGATTAATTATCTAACTTTCACCTTGTTGGTGAGGGTTCGATTTCCGATCTTATAATTTCTTTTCCTCTACCGCGGATTATTGAATAAAAATTACACTTCTTATGAGTTGAGAGTCAAGATGTTATACTTATGAGATTACACTGAATATATTGTTGTAAAATGGAAGTTTGAAGGAGTAGGTTGCAGACTCAATTAATAGTATTTACTAGCTAGCTCCTCATAAAAGAAACATAATACTAAATGATTTCGAATTTTGATTCAATGAAGATCTTGCATTGATCATTTGAATTTCATTTGCTTTCATAATGAAAAGGAAGAAGCAGCATTTAGTGCACACAAAGGCTATGACCAAAAAAAATAAATTTGACTGTATATATAGCTATGATTGTCATCAATAAACCCAACCTAATTAGTTGTGCACCTAATTAATACTATATATCATGGGGAGAGTCAGAGACCAATATCATTAAATTTGTTGAAACTGAAAAAACTTGTAAATACTCATTTGTGCTTATCCTCTATGTCTACTTGTACAAATTATTAGATTCCTATAAGATGGAATGCTAGAGGATCCTATGGTTTTATTGTAGCTATAGAGCAATTTTCATTCACTCAAATTTACCTGTCTTAATTTCCTAGGAAATGTTATCTCGGCAAATGAGTAACTTTCTTATTTATTTCCGTGTTTGATAAATAAGTATAAAATACTTTTGAGATTTAAGAAAAATATCTTCACCCAATTGGCCAATTATATTGGCCGAATATCATCTTTTTAAATTTGTCAATATATTTTATTTAGATATTCAAATTATTATAAAATTTAATAGAGTAATTAAATATATATGATAAAGTATTCATATTAAATATTTTCAGCTTATATTTTAGAAAAACTTTTTTGCGAATTGTCAAGTGCCTATTAGTAGATAAGTTAATAGTTAAAATATGTCACATCATTTAATCATACACATCAGCCTTAATTAAAGATATAACATATTTTAAGTGATTAACTTATACACATAATACGCAAGAAAAAAAAACAAAATTTTGAAGTAGAAGTGTCTAATGTTCAAATGCTCAATCAAGATAGACTATAATTCGAATATCTAAATAAAATATAATGAAATGTCATAAATTTAAAAATTGTTGACGTACTAAACCAATTATTTAACAGTTAAATTTACTTTTCAAATGTAAGACTAAAAACAAGCGGGATCAGTGGACACGATCTAATGAGTAGATGGATTACAATTGTACAAGTTCTAAGACTCTATGGGACCATATATACTGCTACAAATTGTATGTCACCTAAGGGAAAAAAATTATTTAGTTGCAAAATATTTATTTTGCATAATCCGGAGGAAATTTCCTTATTTTTACAAACTTCAGTGGAAAATTACCGTTCAGGTCTTTAAATCATCTAAATTATAAAAATATGCACAACATATAAACCAAAGTGTATAGGTAAATGTATGCATCGATCATATTGATAAACTATATGATTGGAGGGAACATTTACGTTATTTCCCCAATTGGAAATAAACCTAAACTGGGCGTGTTAGAGTTGCAAGTTGCAACCATCGTGCCGTAAATCGAATTTCATATCATGCTAAATTATTAATGATTAACGATATAATAAATGTTGATTAAAAAGTAGTACTAAAGTTGCCTTATTTCAATCTGGACGTACTTCCTGAGAATTGAAAGGCAATTCAACTTCTTTTTTTTTCTTCGAGCCAAATAAGTTGAAAAGAACGTAGTCAATGACTACCTTTTTGTCTCTACCTTTCACACTAGCCGTTGTCACATTCATATTTTACCAATAAAGAAAATGAAGAGAGATGAAAAGATAAAAGAGAAAAATCCATCATTTGCTTAGTCTCAAGAGAGTAAGTCTTAATACAGTAGTTGTGTTAGGTTCACCTTAGGCAATAGATAAGTTGACATCGATCGAATCAAACCCAAACCGATTATTAGGTTATTAAAAACAGAATCATAGGTTTTGATATGAATTTAGAATCGCATCGAAAAGTTAGGTTAGGTTCTCTTGAATTATAATTTAAAAAAAAAAGTACCAACTGTGTGGTACCTGAACAAAAACTAATTTCCTCAATCTGACAAATTGACGCCAGTGCAAAAAAAAACTGTCATAATGTGGACAAGTTTGTTACGACATACGCAGTGAGTCACACAAGTGGTTTTGAGAAAGTGGTTTTGAGAAGGATAGGATGTACGTAGACCTTACTTCTACCTTTGTGGGATAGACAGGTTGTTTCCGATAGCATGAAATATTATATGTAAGAAACAGTACAACCATTGTTGCATTAACAATCATCACCATCATCACCTATTTTAATCTACAAGTAGATTTTGATGTTCCAGTACATTTTTTAAGCTAGAGTTCAGGAATAAATAATATTGGAGAAAAGTAAGTTCATTCTCCAAATCCAGAAAGCAACAATATCACTTCTAACATAAATCGGAACAAACGAAAACGAAAAATTACAAGCAACCAAGAAGATTTTGATTCACCTAGATGCAACTCAACTAGATGAAAGAGATGAAGCAGACTGAAAGTTTTTGCGCTCAGCTGTTACCTTCTGGTCATCAAAGTAATCCTGAAGAGCTGTCATTTTAATCTTGTTGCATTTTAAGCTTTTAATTGCATCAGCAGTGGCCAAAGCACCTGCAACTGTTGTTATCACTGGTATCTTATATGCGAGAGCCATCCTTCTCAGCTTCCGGCCATCAATCTGATCAAGGGCGTCTCCTGAACTTGTGATCACCATCAACTGAATCTGTCCATTGGCGATGAGATCAGCAGCATGTGGCCGCCCTTCATGCATTTTAAGCACTTGCTCCACTGGCATGCCTTCTAATTCGAGTACACGTGCAGTTCCGGAAGTTGCAATAATTTGAAATCCAAGTTCCGAGAAGGCTCGAGCAATTGTAGTAAGATGGGGTTTTGTCAATTCATTTAAACTGAGGAACAGAGTACCTGAAAGTGGCATTTTCTGTCCAGCGGCAATTTGTGCTTTGGCATATGCAATTGATGACTCATAGTGGATACCCATTACCTCACCAGTGCTGCGCATCTCAGGACCAAGAAGCACATCACAGCCTTGGAATTTCTCGAATGGAAGAACAGCTTCTTTAACTGATACATGTTTGGGGATAACCTCCTTGGTGAAGTTTAGGTCATATAGGGATTTTCCTGACATGACTAGAGCAGCATATTTTGCCAACGGGTGCCCAATTGCCTTGGAAACAAAAGGAACTGTTCGTGATGCACGGGGGTTAGCCTCGAGCAAGAAAACCTCACCAGTAGTAGTAATGGCATATTGGCAATTCATGAGGCCACACACATTTAGCCTCTTAGCTAATTTTGTAGTCCACGACCTAATAGTTTCCAAGCATGAATCTGAAACTGTTTTTGTTGGAAGCATGCAAGCTGAGTCACCTGAGTGAACCCCGGCCTGCTCAATGTGCTCCATTATTCCACCAATAACCACATTACCATACAAATCAGCAAGTGCATCAATATCAATCTCTACAGCATCAGTTAAATACTTGTCAATGAGGACAGGGCGCTCCGGGTCTACCTTAACAGCATTTTCAAGGTATGTCACTAATTTTTCATTGTTGTAAACTATCTCCATTGCCCGGCCACCTAAGACATAAGATGGTCGGACGACAACAGGGTATCCTACTTCTGCCGCAATGGCAAGGGCGTCCTTTTCGCTCTTTGCAATACCCCCTTTTGGCTGAGCAATCTGCAGTTCATTCAGGATAGCATTGAACCTCTCCCTATCTTCAGCTGCATCAATGTTGTCAGGTGATGTACCCCAAATGCTAACAAAGCCAGCTCCACTTTTGCTCTTAGGCTTTCGCTCATCCAAGTAATTCTGAATAGGCAGAGCCAATTTCAATGGTGTTTGACCTCCAAACTGCACAATGATACCATCAGGTCCTTCCAAGTCAATGATATTAATAACATCTTCAACTGTCAGAGGCTCAAAGTAAAGACGGTCACTTGTGTCGTAATCTGTAGAAACTGTCTCGGGATTGGAATTCATCATAATTGTTTCATAGCCTGCGTCCTGCATTAAAAAAAAAATTAACAATGAGAAGCAACATCGGAGCAACTTGTAACAATAAAATGCCAACTATGAGAACCAAGAAGAGAAGACCAATACATTATTTGATCTAGTGAACAATACATTATATTTCAAATACTTCATACGCCAACAGATTACTGCATAATGATAAGGAATGAAACTTTTCCTAGTTTGTGGTTATATTATTTTCCTTGCTAGAGAGCCTTATGCACTTTTACTACTAAATGGTTGTGACATCAATTAGTAAAGAATTATTTTAGTAGTTTCTGACTCCCTAAATCCATGTGATTGATCTCTATGTCCGTATAATTTTTCTAAGATCTCACAAACCAAAAATTATTAGCATTACGTAAGAAAACAAAAAAAAAAACAGTAAAAGAATGTGCGGAAGTTAAGAATAAAAGTACTCATGAAAACTTAAAACTACAAAATCGAAACAAATGATAATTATATGTGCATAACCATTTCTGTGTCAAATTGTACATTACAGAGTATGCAACATTTTCTTCTATTAGCATGTTTTAATTTATCCATGTGTTTAGTTTGAGCATAAATTATCTTAGTCACTAACTAATAACTATATTCAGTATTTGTAAGAACTTGCACTTAATTACTTAATTATTCGATTACTTAAAAATATGTTTAATAAAAAATATTGTAATTATGAAAATCCATTCTACTAGTGTGATATCTCTAATTAGAGCCATGCTATAGGAGTCTTCTATAGTCAAAGAAGATTTCAGTTTTTCTGGAACAAACTTATCACAACTTGTGCCTCTTTTCAGATTATATTTAAGTTGTGTATTGGCAGCTGAAGAAGTATAAACTAAAAGGCAATGCAGAAAAATTGGACCCCAAATCAATTGTCAAGAAACACAAACCTGAAGGGCAAAGGATGTATGACAGCAACAATAATCAAATTCAATGCCCTGTCCAATTCGGTTTGGTCCTCCACCTAAAATTAACACTTTCTTCCTTTGTGTAGGAGCGGATTCACACTCTAGGTCATAAGATGAATACATATAAGGTGTATCAGCCTCAAATTCTGCAGCACATGTATCAACTCGTTTATATGCTGGTTTCACACCCAGAGACAAACGCCTCAACCGAACCTCCTGCTCACTGGACTTCGTCACAAAAGCTATCTGCCTGTCACTAAACCCTCTCTTTTTCACTTCATAGAAGTCATCCTTTGTTAAGTCAGACAAACTGTGAGCCAGAAGGAATTGCTCCACATCTACAAGCTCCCTTAGCTGAGTGAGGAACCATTTGTCTATGTAACTGAGCTCATGAATGTCATCTACCTTCATCCCCCTCTTCATTGCAGCATATACGGCATGGATGCGTTCAGGATTCGGAACCCGGAGACTATACTTCAACTTGTCCCAATCCCAGTTCATTTCCTTAACCTGTGCACAGCCCCATCCAGAATACCCACATTCCAGGGACCGTACTGCTTTTTGGAAGGATTCTTGGAATGTGCGACCTACTGCCATGGATTCACCAACAGACTTCATTTGGGTTGTCAGTATGGCTTCAGATCCAGGGAATTTCTCAAATGCAAACCTTGGTATCTGCACATTACATTGTTTAGAAAACTAACAGCAGATGTATAAATATTGACGATTGGAAAAAAACAGAACAACAATTTAGATCATCTACAGAATATGAAATTATTAAAAATGTCAATTAAAACATTATCCCACCACCAGATTTTGAAATATTGTATCAAGAGTGTAGCAACGTTGCATTGACTCTTGCAAAAGACTTGCCCACAGCAAAAAGAATGCTACCATAATTTTTTAAAAAAAAACGAGTTATAGGAATCAAGCTGATGATAGAGAAGGCAGGGGTCAATTCTGTTGGTAAGAATATGTTTCTTTTATCATACACAGTCGCTACAAAATCCAGGTTGAAATATGAGCCATATTGGTCATAACTAGGACAAAATAACACTGTACCTAAGGAAAGAAGCAGTGAATATTTCTTGTTGTCAAGTCACACAAGCATGTTATAGAGATGAGTACGTCGAAGACATAATGGACACCTTCATGCAGGAGTTTGATTTTTTAACTTACTAGAAACTAGATACCAGTCTCACTCCTAAGTAACTGAATCCAAAAAGGCTGAGACAACAGAATGGACATTATAGCATTCTTTAAGTAACATCATCACATCAGTATGTTATAGAGATGAAAATGTGTAAAGGCCATAGATAGACACCTTCATGCTGGGCCCTAATTTTTAACTTATTAGAATCCAGATACCATTCTTACTCCTTTTTTGAGAGACAATGTCACTCTTACTCCTAAATAACTGAACAGCGATAGATTGAGACAACCAAATGAATATTTTAGTATTGTTTCATTAGAAAGAGCTCATCAATACTCTAAGCAGAAAATTGACATATAAGAGAAACATACTACACAAGGAAACTGGAATACAAGAGGATAAATAAAATCAAAAATAAAGCTACTTGCCTTTGTAACTACATAATCAATGGATGGCTCAAAACTAGCTGGAGTCTTCTTTGTGATATCATTAGGTATCTGGTCCAGGGAGTATCCCACTGATAGCTTAGCAGCCATCTTAGCTATTGGAAAGCCAGTTGCTTTTGAGGCTAAAGCTGAAGACCTTGAAACTCTAGGGTTCATTTCAATTACCATGACTTCACCATCAACTGGATTTACAGCAAATTGCACATTGGAACCACCACATTCAACTCCAATTTCCCTGATGATGGCAATAGAATAATCTCTAAGTCGTTGGTACTCTTTATCTGTCAAAGTCTGAGCAGGAGCCACAGTGATCGAGTCCCCTGTATGGACCCCCATAGGATCAATATTTTCAATAGAACAGATGATAACCACATTGTCAGCCAAGTCTCTCATAACCTCAAGCTCATATTCTTTCCAACCTAACAAAGACTTCTCAACCAAAACCTGTGATGTCAAACTAGCTGCTAACCCGGACTTACATATAGCCTCAAATTCCTCTCTGTTATAAGCAATTCCACCACCAGTCCCACCCAATGTAAAAGCTGGCCTAATAATCAATGGGAACTCCCCAATTTTATTAGCTATCTCAAAACACTCCTCCAATGTGTTCCCAATGCCCGAAGGTGGCGTCTTTATCCCAATATTCTTCATTGCCTGCTTAAACAAATCTCTATCCTCTGCCTTTTTAATTGCATCAAGCTTCGCCCCAATCAACTCGACTCCATACTTATCAAGCACGCCACTCTCTGCCAATGCTACAGCTAAATTAAGAGCAGTTTGCCCACCCATTGTTGGCAACAAGGCATCAGGCCTCTCGTTCTCTAACACTTGCTCCACAAGGTCTGGTGTCATAGGCTCAATATAAGTCCTGTCCGCCGTTTCTGGGTCGGTCATAATAGTTGCAGGATTTGAATTAATCAATATCACCTCATACCCTTCTTCCCTAAGAGCCTTACAAGCTTGAGTTCCTGAATAATCAAACTCACACGCTTGTCCTATCACTATTGGCCCAGCACCCAGTATCAAAATCTTCTTTATATCTGTTCTTTTACCCAATTTGTCCGTCCCAAGAAACCCCTTTTGAACAGTATCATCATTGATTTGCTCATTTACAATCGAATGCACCCTTTTCCGCAAATGGGTGTTACTGAAAACACATGGCCGAGATTGGAGGTGCAAAAATGAGGACTTTTTGTAAGCAGAGTGGGGGAACCATGGGAAAAGCTGATTTCTTGATGAATATATTCTGGAAGACGGAAGAACATAGGAAGAAGAAGATGAGATGAGCCTATATGCAGCATTTTCACAGCGGTTCATGCAGTAATCCATCTTGATAAACAACTTTTCAAAAGAACTGAAGAAAATCGTCTCTGGATTTTACAGATTCGGCGAACGCTTTTTCTGGTTTTTGGCAGAGTAGAACAGGGAAGCTTTTTAGTAGAGTGGTGGAGGAAGGATAGATGGCGGGTTCAACTGGGGCTAGGGTTTTACAAGTTGTAGTGCTAAACTTACATAAATATACTATAATAAAAAAATATTTACTATTTATATTAATAATATTTTTTTATTAGATTATTTTTAATTTATTTATAATACAAGTTTAATACATATTATAAAAAAATAATTTATTATTCACATGTAATACAAGTTTTAATGATACATAATACATTTATCACACATTTTAATACAGTGTACAAATTTTTATCAACAAACATAATATGTTTCAAAAACATATGATTCAAATATATTGAATACATAATTGACTTTTAATACATATTACAAATTAATTATAATATTGCTATAAATAATAATAAATAAAAAGTATCGCTAAAATCAGTAATTATTTTTTAAAATATATTAATTTATGTAATTTTTCCGCTACAAAAAATTAAGAAAATAACAACTAAAGAAACAAAAGGATGGACAGGGATAAAGTGATTGGGTTTTAAGCTACATATGGAAAAATGAAAACTAGGAAATAAATATACCATATAAGAAAACAAAGAATTTTAAATTTTATGGCTTATCAAAATATTTAATTTTAAATGTATTACTGGAATGTAAAATGTACCAAATACTTCTAAATATTGTACTTATGAGCAAACTAGATGGATCAAGCATGAAATTATTGACATTCTATTTAGTGGTAAAATGTATGAATCACACTCTACTTGATAAAATTAAAATTGTTATATGATATGATTTTTATAAACATCATTGTAACATTTAATAGGTTTTACAATATTTCATATTTTTGTGAATAATATAAATTTGTGCAGGATGGCTCAAATATCACTGTTAGATAGAAGTTCAAATAGAATATATATAATTACTTATATAAATTCATACCACTCCTTAATTTTTAAAAGTAATTTTATCAATCCACCAATTTGAATTTTATATTTAGATTGATTATATTATTATTATTACTATTATGTATATTGTTATAAATATAATAATTTTCAAATTTTTAAAGTTGAATTATTATGATATTATTCTATATCACACCTATACCCTATTTAGATACAATATTGATGTTAATTCTAAATTTTATAAATATTTTGAAAAATATATAGAGGTTACTTATAAGTATTGTATTCCTCACTTTCTACTATAAACTGTTAGGGGTACATAGTGAACAAAGTATTTAGCAGTGTTATGCATTAATGTTTATAAACGGCACGAAAAATAAAATATTCAGCAGCAACAAGATGTGTTGATATTAATTTGAGTATGTCAAAATACACTTATTATTAAATTAAATGTTTTGAATTAAGATATGATGACATTAATTTGTGTATGTCTGCTCAAATTAATATGTTGAATTAATGTTGTATCCCTTTACTTATTGTTAATTGATTTATTTTAGTTTCATTATTATTTCTTAAGCGTTACTATGTCAATTATGTCTCAAGCATTACTTGGTTGTATTTTATTTTCTAAATTATACATCAATGATGTTTTCATTTAAAATATCTTTAATTTTTTCGAAAAATCAATTCACATGATAAAAATTAAAGTTGAAGGCCATAAATTATTAAAACTGAAAATGAATATATTAACAGACATTTAACAAAGTAAATCTAGAGTAATGAAATTTAACCTGCCATGTTTTAATTTTAAGAAAATCATGTATGACTAGCTGTCAAAACAAATTTTTAGACCATATTTACCTGTAAATATTTGGTTTAAGCTACTTAGGCACAAAAAAATTATCTCTATTTATTAAATTGAGTTGGAGTAGTTATGATATTAGAAGTTTATAGACAATAATTGCTTTAAAAGGGAACATTTCATAAATATACCATAAAATAATTTTATTTATATTAAATATAGTCGAGTTTCCATTTAATTAAAAAATAGCCTAGAATTAGCGATATATGTCCATACAACAAACATTATTTTCAACAAAATGTTCATATGTATATGCAATGTATTAATATGTATATATAATATTCAATATTATATAACTAGTGTGTGCTTATGTATAGATAATGTATAACTATACATTAGAAATGTATATGCGTCTATATACATTTAAATATATGTTGTTGATATGATAAAGTATACATTGAAGATCAACTTTTTCAATCCGAACCAACTCTGATCTCCTTTAAATAAGCCCAAAATTAAATATGAGCTTCTCTCAGTATTTGAAGTTTTTGCTATAATATTTACTTGAAAAAATCATTTTTGCACCACTTCACTTGCACTTGAAAAGCGTCAAAGGATCATTTTTAATTAAAAATGAATTACTTAATTTATCTGTAATTACTTGTTCATATTTTTAGTTATCTCTAATTATTTGTCCATTTTAACAAGTTAAGAAAGGACAAATTTTTTATCTATTATACCTCAATTAATTATTTTGGAAAAGGTAGAACTTCTTGAAAATAGTAAGTATTTATCCACATTAGGGCTGTGTACTGGCCGGTTCGGTTCGGTTCTGAAGTTTATCGGTTGGCTTATTGGTTATCGGTTTGTAGAGATGCAATACCGTTATAGAACCATTAATATATTGATTTATCGATTTTTGATCGTTATCGGTTTAACCGTTAAGATTTTACACAAAAGAAAAAACATTAAAATCACTTAGAAATAAGATGATAAACCAAATAAACCATGCACTTGAGTTCACAAATTACTTCTTGTTTAAAAGCAAACACTTTTACGTTGTAGAATAACTAAGTGTTTGAGACAACCAGAAATAAAAGTAGAAAATTAAACTATAAGTCGAGGACTTTACATACAAAATGGTATAAATATAATTATTTAATTTACTATCGGATTATCGGTTAACCCGTTAAAAAAACATCAAACTGTTAAGAATTGATAACTCGATAACAAAAAAAATCAAAACCGTTATCAAAACCACTAAACCAATAACCCAATTTATAAATCAATAATTTTTTTATCGATACGGTTCGATTTTGAACAGTCCTAATCCACATTATAATTAATAGAAATAAAATGATAAAAAAATCAGTATATCAATTATTTATTTTTTAACATGTGTATCAATTCAAAAGTGTAAAGAATTAGAAGGAATAGTATTTAGATTATTTTGGATAAAATTTTATAAACGAAAAGTCATTTTGCTTAATTATCTCTATTTTAAATTTAAGCATAATAAATGAATATGACATATACATTCTATTTAGTGATAAAAGATGGAGAACACAAAATATATTTTTTGACTTTCTACTTTGTAATAAAATTAAAATTATTGAGTAATGAAATTTTAACAGAGATACCGTCATTTTAAATATTTTCTGCCGTATTTTCATTCCCCCCCCCCCGTAAATAATAGAGATATGGACAGGAATTTCATTTTTTCTAACCTAAAAGTTTAATATAGATAACTGAAACTTAATCCGATTATAATAGTCCAATTTTCCCTTAATTATAGTCGGAATCTACTTCAAATATGTTCAAATTATATCTATTTTTCCTTTCTTTGCAGTGGATTTGTTCAGCCAATTCAGAAACGCCATATCAGATTCAAAGTTAACTATATTCAAAGCTTCGCTTTTGATTCTGCCATATGAAGGTAAATTCACTTCTTAATTTTATCGAGTTGTAGAAATGTTTCTGTAGCGCCTGTCAAGTGTTTGAGTTTTTGCCTAGTTGAGTTAAGTGTCGAAATCGAAGGAAAATATTTTATTCATAAACTGCTGAAGGATTATTGATAAGTATAAAACTACTGATGTAAATTTGAGTGTATAAAGTATGAGACACTAGTATTTTCTACGATTAGGCATAAGAGATATTATTTAGGTGCACAACTTAGGTTGGGCTTATTGATGGCAACGAATTCTATTCCGTCAAAAAATTTGGTCTTAGCCTTTGTTGTGCATTACTGCTTCTTTTTTATTATGAAATCGAATGAGATTCATATGATCAATGCAAGTGCTTTAACAGCATAACTTGGAACAATCGTTTCACAGATTTAAGTTGAAGTATTTGGAGCAAATAGGACACAAACATTTCGTGAATTCATCAATAATGTAAGATGTTTCTTGCTCTTAATAGTGGTAAACTTTAGCAAAGATGTCATAGGCATGATGTCTACGGTTGCAAAATGCAGTTTCCTTTATACTTTTGTGTATTTTTCTAATGATCATGTGTTGTATAGTCGTGTAACTGGTTTATTGCATTTTCTTGGGTGCAAGATTGGTTCACCAAACAAGCGTAAATCAGAATATCTTGAATTTAGAGTTCCTTTTTTGCTGTGAGCGTGAATAATGGGGTCGAGGTGGAAAGGAAAAGGAGCAGAAGTTAAAGCTCTTGCAGATCCAATTTCAGAAATAACCAGCCAACTCCAATCTTCTCTGATCAGCTCTAATTCTAAAGGACTGCTTTCTGGTACGGGTGTGCTTCTAAAAGCAGATGCAGAACTAACTGACCTTCTCAATCGTGCATGTTTTGGTAGGCCTAGGGTAACATCAGAAAAGAATGAACAATGGTTTCAGCTCTCCACGGAAGAAGCTTTTTATCTTCAATATTCTCTAAAATGCATCAAGATTGTTGACCACGATGATACTGAACTGAACAGTGATGAGTTATGGAAGCATATGATGTCAAGGAGGGAAAATTTTCCTATCCTATTCAAAGCTTTTTCTCACCTTCGAAGTAAGAACTGGGTGGTTAGATCGGGGTCTCAGTATGGGGTAGACTTTGTTGCCTATCGTCATCATCCTGCCTTGGTACATTCTGAATATGCTGTGCTCGTTTTATCAGCACAAGATGGTAATGCAAATGGTCGCTTGAAGGTTTGGTCTGACTTCCACTGCACTCTTCGCCTTTGTGGCAGTGTGGCTAAAACATTACTAATTCTCAACATTGAAGAACAACAAAGTTGTGCTACTTCTCCGTCATGCTTAGATAATTATGTTGTTGAAGAGAGAACAATCACCAGATGGAGTCCAGAGCAAGGCCGTGAGAAAAATGTTAAATCTGACCCAAGAGTTAAGTAGGTTGACTGATTCAAGATTAATTCCTACTTCATCTTGTACTAGTTTAGCAATTGTATTGTGATTTAAGAGCACTATGATTACTCCTCTGTAAACTGTGTTTGATCCACCTATTTGTTGTAGGCATTTTGGGCTAACTTTATGCCCAGCAGAAATGGTAAACAATGTTTTTCTTATTGCACTTAAAACAAGTAGCTGCATTGGGGAAGAACTAACCTATTCCAAAAAATCAGTTCAAAGAGAACCCAAGCATAAAAAGTTTCGGAGAATTAATTGAAAAAATATACAGAACAACTCATACAAGATATATAGTCAATTTTCTTAGGGGGGAAGAAGTGAAGTATGAAGAAAGCATTTTCTTCGAATAAGATAACATGACAAACATAGGAAAATTCATTACAATCTTTACTGTCTTGTCATGTGAAAGCTCTTAGAAGTGTATCCTGCTTGGTTGAGATTTCTCCATCCTGGTTTCTCCATAAGGCTCGTCATTATCGATCCGTTTGTTGTGCCTAAAGGCCGCTATTGCAACCATATACATAATCACAAGAATGATCAATATGACAATGTTGATGACAGACACTTTCCTCCAACTCTTCTTCAGACTTGCCAGAACACCAGCTTTGCAAGAGTTGCAGTTATAGCAGAGTTGTTGTTGATAATTGCTCCATCTACCACAATCAGGATCACTTCCTACGATTCCGCTTCCTGGGTTCCACACCGTCTCATTCAGGTAAGTGTACCCACATTCTGTAGGGGGCTTGCAACAACCAGACTACATAAAAAGTTCAAAACTATGTCAAAGAGATTGTTTTTAAGTAACTTCCAAAAGATTTGAACAATGAAAATAGATGGTGAATGTCTGTCTAATCAAATTGTTCAGGTCATGTAGGAACAAGGTTCAAGTCTCCCCGCCTGTTTACGATACATAAGCTGCAGGCATTACTTAACATACAACCGGAAGTGTTAGTGGTTTATGAATCAGTCATCAAGGATCTTAGCTAAATGGTAACCGGCTACCTAAGCATTTTGGGGTTCTCTAAATGTTAAAGCAAGAACAGTTATACACTTGCAGAGTAGGGAAAAATAAGCAGCTCTACCGTATGATCCTCAATTCAATAATGAAGATACACATCAAGGTAAGTGTAAATATTTCAGTGAAACTACACGTTAATCCTAAATTAGTTGAGATCGAATATATGAATCTTATGTTTTTATCCCGTTCTATTTAGATCAAATAATTCATCAAAATAGACAATTTCTACTTTCTTCATCAACTTACAACTACTCTTACGATTGGTTACATTTTGTTTAGTTCAAACAGACAGTTAATTATGTGTTAGACATTTAAGTATCTAGCACACATAGCCTCTCTTGTTCTTCAAAGAGCACATATGTGATGTCAATAATTGGGGGCCCTAACTTTTGGAGCTTACTGGAAAAGTTAGGCTTCAATCATTTTCCAAAACAAACTATAGTCATTCACATCAACATCAACCTTGTGAATACTATTTTCTTTTGGTAGTGATGGATACTTTTAAGATCATTTAATATTTATTAGACACTGATTGAAGCAATAAGTGTTTTCAACACCAAAATGTCCACATCAGTAAAAATTTATCTGCACGCGATATTTACACCATGCTACTTGCAAATTAGATTGAAGACATACAATTTCTTTTTCTTTTTTTTTTGACATGTTGATCTATGTTACATCAGGGAAATATTTGGTTAAAGTGACATAAACTAGAAAAAGATTGTCTTTTGTTTTCTTTTTTTACCTGGACCACTTGAAAAGAGGACATTCTACCAAGAGAAGTAAAGCAACAAAATGAATAAAATCAAGATGAGTCCAAAACAGTTAACATCCAGATTCCCAGACTCATAAAACATGCATTTTGTCACAGGTCAAAAGCACCACATTATTGCAGCAAAAAATATCTACTTTTAAAAATTGTGGAAGCATTCATTAGACAACAATAGAAAAGTTGGTAAAATGTCTCATCACTATATATAATAAAGATTAAAAAAGTGGATAACCCTAACCACATTGAAAAGCCAAGAGATGAAACGAAAACCCTCAGATAATGTTAATTCTAATTGTCCCACTTTTTGTTTTGTCACCAAGGAAGCAAATATTTTTCCTACTTAGCCAAAATTCGTGTCTGACTAGTGCCCCCTTCAGAATAGCATTTTCTATCAAGGATTTTTTCTATACCCAAAACTCGATTCAGGAACCTCATGATTAAGGGAGAAGCAGCTCTATCATTGCACTATGCACATGATTATTATTATTTGTAGAAAATCATATTAAATTCAATCAGTTGAAGTTGGTTGTTTTTTCTCTCTGTTTTCTTTTTCCTCTTTTTGTTTTATTTCCTTCTTGGTAGGTTGGAAATTGACAAGAGGCATATCTGTAGGCAACTCACACATCACTTATTATAATCAATATAAACATAAAATATATTAACATAATTGTGTATAGTTGGGACATTAGCGTCAATTCCCTTAAAACAGATGTACATGCAGGGTGTGCTTGGTCCAACGGAAAATATTCTTAGAAAAACAAAAAATTGTTCCAATAGATTATTATCCGAAGAGCATTTATAAACAATATAACATTGCGAAGGTGAAGTTGCGTCAGGGGCAGAGGAGGAAACGGATAATAAATTTAAAATATCATTAAAACAAGTTATTGTTTTAATTATTCAAGATTTATGCCACTAGAAAAGTCATTTTTTCCAGAAAAATGTTCTCCTAAATATCTAACAAGCTAAAACGAAAAAATTAAAAACTCAAAAATAAACTAAAATACAACAAAAACATATAAATGTAATTAATTAAGTGAAATTTAGAGAGTGTGGTATTTTTGAAGCTTACCTTGATAAAGGTTAAAACAACTTCGTTTTTAAAAAACAAAAAAATATTTTCCTCCGTACTAAATACGTCCACAATCTTACAGTTTACTAATCATATATTTTTTTTTTAAATACCAGTATCTTGTACACACCTCGATAATATTCTATCTGCATTCCTATTAAGGCTAATCATGTTTCATATTGATGTTAAAACAACAAACAAGAAAATAATCAGAAGCAAAACAAATTATATTTTCCTCCTAAAACATTATTCATATAAAAACTCAAACACATATACCATAAAAACAGAGTGAAAAATAAAAAAACAAAATTTCTTTTAACACTTACCTCAAGAGGACTAAGCTTTCTAAGATTAAACATCTCAACAGGCTCTGGAATTCCTCTATTATAGGTCCTTCTCATCTTACCACAAACATGAGAATCCCTAATACAAGAACTGATTTTTGACCAATAACTCTGACTTGTAACTCTTTCTTCCAACCACCCAGAATAATCTTGCAAATGGTACTCTGAGTAGACCCGGTTCATAACGGGTCGACCCGACCCTTTGTCAGTGACAGCATAAGCAAAAATGACAAATCCAATCAAAGCAGCAATGATAAAGAACATAGCCCAAAGGTAAAGATACATAAGGAAAGTGTTTCTATAACAAGCACCAGCAAAACCTGCTAAAGAAACAACCATAATAGAAACCCCAATAACTATTAAGGGCCATTGAAGAAATTTTAAGCAATCTGTGTTGTTTGCTCTGCTACTTAGCCATATTCCACCACCCAAGATTGGGATTGATGCAAGAAATGTTAAGAAATTAACTAGACCTATTAAATGGTTGCTGGTTCTCATACTGAAAAGGCTCTGTTTTTTAATTTTTTGGGGTGTTCTTGTATATGGACTTTCTTGAAACTTTTTTTTTTTGATATGAGAGTGTTTTTGAACGAAGAAAAAGAAAGTGTCTTTCTTTATGAGTATTGTGGAAAGAACAGAGAAAAAGAAGAGGGTCTTTCCTGTTAAACACCTTGTTTGGATGGTTGTTTGCATTGTATTGTATTGTTAGTTTTAAGTTTAATGTTTGTTGGTTGATTTTAAATTATAAATAACAATGAAATTATTTTTTTTGTTTAATGACATGGTGTGAATTTCTTTCATATTGTTTTTACTCTATCTTTTCATATTGTTTCTATTGTATCCTATTTTTTCACGATGTTATATAACAACAAAGAATTATTATATTTATTAAAATAATATCGAATAATATATTATTAACAACTATCCAAACAGAGTGTAAGCAAAAGGGTTAAGTGTGAACTGTGAAGTGACAGAAGCACCCTTTTTATTGTCAGCATCCTACCTAGTCCCTGCATTTGACTTGGTACAGTTGAGAAGATGAATGGATAAATTTATGTGCTATGTTTTTTTTTTCTCTTTTCGAAAAATATTTTATGATTAGGGACGAAATGAATAAAAAGATTTTCTTAAAAGCTTCCTAGCATTTTCTTAAAGTATGGCAAAATTGTGTTTCCAATAACTCAAGTAACAAAAAAATATGGTAGAGTGGTAAGTAAGGAGCATTTTATTTCCCAAATAAAAAGTCACGGCTTAAATTTAGGGCCCGTTTGGATGGGCTTAATAAAAGCAGCTTTAAAAAAGTACTTTTGAAAGTGCTGAAACTTATTTTTAAAATCAGCAGTTATGCGTTTGGATAAAAGTGCTGAAGTTGCTATGCCAAACGTGAAAAGGAAAAAATGAAAGAAAGAGATGTTAGGGTTGTGTGGGTAATTTGGAGATTGTATAAAAATATTAAAGGCAAAAAGATAAAAATGTGGTCAACTTAAAACAGCTTATAAGCTAAAAAAAAAAAACACCTTATCCTAGCTTTGAACTTTTGGCTTAAAATAAGTTATTTTAAATATTGACAAACAGCTAAATAAGTAAAAAATTAGCTTTTAAGTCAGTTTGACCAGCTTTTAAGCTGAGCCAACCAGACTCTTAGATTACTCTAAGCCTTAAACAAATACAGATGAGAAATTGAAAATAATCTAAATCATTAAAAAAAAAAGAAAAAAGGAGATGGTTTGCACTATTTCTTAATTTTTTTGGGTTCAAATGTCATGAGAAGGTGATAAGTTTTTTACATAGACGTAATTAGGATCACTAGAACAGTATGATCTATAGAGATTTTTGATAATGTCTTTTTCTTGACCTCAAAGATTAAAGTGTTTGGTTGAGTGAAGTTAAATGATTACAATTTAGAACAAAGACTAATTGCATGATGTTCAAAGTCAATAAGGTATTTATGGTGTTTTTTGATGAACTCTGGCGGAACCGTATTGGTGAATTTAGTACAAAGTCTTCTATTGGATTAATTAATATTTTAACCTTAAAACTGATAACTTTAGTTAGAAATTAATTAAACTTATCTCATGTATCAAGAATTAGTAGTTACGTATGTAGTAGCTTTGAAAACAACAGCTCTTGCTATTAATTGATGTCAAAGAGAATTCAACAATACACCTATAACAAAAAAATATAAAATTTTATTTTATTTAAGCAATGTAATTTTCGAATGAAGAGGAGGGTTCGATTAAACCTCCTTTTAACACTATTTAGTTCCGCCACTTTGCTGAGTTACCATATCTTTCAATTATGATGAAGGAACAGTTTTGTGTAGTGTTCTCTTTTTCAAATTGAAAATTTGGAAACATATAACAAAATCCTGAGTTGGTAATGAGACTTAAATATACAATAAAAAAGATATGGAGAAAGTGTCATGCATGTAAATTAAATATTAAACATGAGAACACCTAACCTAATTACTTCTATAATTTAGGAGTCTGGAGCCTAAATAGTATAAAATATTAATAAAAATTCCAAAACGATATATAAAATTTTATATTAACCAAAACGGCAAAATCACTGCATCAATAGCGATTTATTCCACCGGAAAAGCAAAATCATTGCCTCTACAGCGATTTTGCAAAATGTGATTTTTTTTTAAAAAAATAAAATCGCTACCTAGGCAGCGATTTATAATTTATTTTTTTAAAAAAAAAAAAATTTAAAATAAGGTAAATCGCTGCCTAGGCAGCGATTTATAATTTTTTTTTATACATATAAAATCGCTGGCAGCGATTTCAAAAAAAAATAAAAATAAAAAAAATGTTAAATCGCTGTCTAGGCAGCGTTTTTTTTTTTTAAAAAAAAATTTATAAAATTTTTAAATCGCTGCCCACGCATCGATTTTATTAAAAAAAAAATTAAAACATGAAAATCGCTGTGTATGTATCCATTAATTTGCTAACTAAATTATTCTGAAATTACATTTTTTTTCAATTGTATTTTTGCAATTAACAAAGCTTTATCTAGTTTTCCCAGTTTCCTGAGTCCATATATATCCATTAACATAAAGGACTAGTTTTAATTTGTGTAGTGGTTTATCTTTTTTCATTAAAAAATTGGAACTATATAACAAATTCCCAAGTTGATAATAAGCCTCAAATATGCAATAAAAGATATTGGGAAACTATGGTGCATGCAAATTAAATATTAACTATGACAGCACCTAACGTCCTAACCTAATTATAAGTTACGTTTTTAAAAACAGGTTCAAAATTTTCATAAAGAAAGTTAAAAAATAAAATATAATGCATAAAATTTGGACTACGATAAGGCCAATGCACCTGCTAGCCAGTGTGTGATGGCAAACACGTTATACTCTATGCTAAGTTGTTTACCTTGTATAGAAAATATGCTTAAAGAGATTCGGATGAGAAACCTGGCACTCCTCTATAACCGGTCCTAATTGGCTTTGGCAAAGCTATATCCTTAAGAAATGACCCTCTTATAGATACATGAGAATTTTTCTTTTCAATTTTTAAATCGAAATTTTTGTAGCTAGTTAGTAAATTATTATTAATTCAATTTAATAACAAATTAGCAATATTTTATCAAAATAAATTGTTTGCTATGAATACTTTAGCATTGAGTTCATACGTAGTGGTGGAAGCGAATATTATATTTCACACAAGAAAAATTGAAGGTTTTGCAAAATACTAAATGCAATATTATACGTGAGCTAGGCATATATCCAAGCATGATTTCCGTTTATTTGTAAAAAAAAAAAAAAAACCACAACGTGGTAGATAATTTAAGGGAAAATTGTATATAATAGCAAACTAATAACCTAAAATAAATGGAGTAGCTAGGGTTTGATTTAATTGTGCTCCATAGCAAACGTTAGCCAAAGTTTGCCAGGCGTCTCTCTCCCAAAAATCTCGCTCGCCACTCTCCCATTCTCGCTCGCCACTCTCCCTCTGCTCGCCTCTCTCGCTTTATACACAGAAGTATATAAATTCTATTTCTATTTTGTATAAAGCGAGAGAAAATTGTATATACACATGCAAAAACATATATCTTCGTGTTATACACTTAATTATACAATTTACAAACATTTTACTTCAATTCAATTGTAGACAAATGCAAATTTTATACAAAAATTATAGAGAAAAAGGCCAACGAATTATACAATTGCGAATTATACAATTGCAGCGAAATAGGCCAGCGAATTATACAATTTAGGCCAGCGAATTATACAATTGTATATGTATAGCGCATTATACAGTTTTATGTTTGCTATGGAGCGCAATTATGCAAACTTTGCTATAGCATACAAATATGAATTTTTTGTTTGCTATATGTGAAAGTTGCCCATAATTTAACATATCAATTATCTATAAAGATTTATTTGTTTATTTGGAAGTCGAGTGGGCTTTAATAGCTGTGTGGGCCAGAAACGAAACGTATATTGTACTGCAATAACCCATAGTTATGGGCTTGGGCTTAGCCCAAAGATTATATTGGGCCCCGAAACCCACAAATCCAGCTAGCAGCTCTTTACATCCAGTTCCAGTTGATACTATTTCCTTCCTCAATAGCTTAAGTGATATATCTCTATTCTATTTTCATCATTGGTCCGTTTATATGTAGAAATGTTTTCAAATTTATATTATTTAAAAGTAGTTTTAAAAATATATTAATCATTTTACCGAACCTATTAAGTGATGTTATCAGTTTCAATACTTCTATTTAAATATATTATACGCATTTTGATTTCTTAGTTTGATAAAATCAGTTTCAAGACCTAAAAAGTTTTATTTTTCAGCACTTGATGTATATTGTACTCCTTTAAATCAATTTTAACTGTTTAACCCATAGTCAATGAAAGAACAAACAAAAGTCAAACTAGACAAAATTAAATGACTTTTTGTGATACAGATTAAATGAATTAAGTATTTGACAGAGACATTAGATAGAATATGACGTATTGTTATATTAATGAGGAATGACTTTAGCTAGAAAGGAGTGAATGTCGCATACTATGGTAGAATTAATGCTAGTAGAGGTATAATATCGTCTTGTCTTATAAAGGTTTGGTGCATGCCACATCACTAGTCATGCCTTGGTGGCTAATTCCTTTTATACGTTGTTTATCGCTATTCGATTATTATATTATTTTTTTGTTATTATTTCTCGCTCGTAGACTTTACATTATCTTTTTTCATTTTTTGCTTGGATTTGAAATATTTAAATCAAAAAATTTTCGAAATCAACCTCTCTACCTCAGTTCATCCTTCCCAAACTTCACTTTGTTAAATTTCACTAAGTATATTGTTATTGACTTTAATGATCAATTATTTAACTCATATAATTTTGTGTACCACATCCCAGAATAAACTCCACATTCAACAAGTGATGTGAAATGACCTTTCACCAAATTAATTAATTTATTAGTGTTCGAGATTGCAACATTGTTTGGATCAGAATTCAACTGGACGGTGGTTTGCTGGAATATGTTTTCTTCCTACCACATCATAAATCAGCAGCTGAACGGTCTCTGTCTAATAAATATTTCATTCGTTCTATTTTATGTTATTTTTTTTACTTTTGCACTTGTATTAAAAAATAATATAATTTTATTTTTTAGCTATATTTAATATTTTTTTAATTTAAATTTATTAATAAATAATAAAATTAATTAATTATTCTATCAAGATATAATGAATAATATATGATAACTTATGTATAAATTTTGTAAAATGATCTAATTATTTATAAAAAAGAATGACATATAAAATATGACGAAGGGATTAATAAAATATTAGAAGCAATGAATTTGGTCAGAATTCAATTAATTCATTTTATCAAGAGACGATATACGACTGTCTTTCCTAGGTTTGACGAAGGCCTTTTAATATTTTGCGTCTCTAAAATCATTACATATATGCACGTGGAAATTATGAAACAAAAGAAGAAGAAATACTGCAACAACAGCTGGAATATTATGCTATCGACATGGAAATTGACATTTATAAGAATTATATTTATTTGTACTATTTTTCGGATATTGACATCGTCAAATATTGTACGTCGAAAAGAAAAAAGATATTGCAAGATTCAATTCGGTGTGATATATATAAAAATAGACCTATATTTGGGGTCCCAGATCCACAATGAGATCGCTACATAATGTCAATTTACTATACTTAATTTTATTTATGGCAAATCAATTAAATTTATCATGATTTAAAAATTTAAGTTTAGCAAAAGAAAATATATTAATTAATCAACATTAATTAGGTGATCGAAGTGCAAATATAAACAGAAACGGAGCTAGATAGGGACTCATAGATCTGAACGAATTCAGTAGCTTTTTCGTAGAATATGTACTAAAAATTTAACTTAATATATATGTGTATATTAATTTGTGAACCCTTAACAAAAGTAATTGATAACTATTAACAAAATTTAGAACCATCAAACTCTTCATCAGACTTCACCTACGAATATAAACACCTATCATTCCTAATATATTATTTATATAAACACGTATCATCTTTAATATATTTATTTATTTAATGTAAACACCGAATAAATAAATATCACATAAAAAATAATTCTTAGACCGATTATATATTAAATTTGGCCGCAAAATCTTGGTCGTTTTAGAATTTACGACAATATTAATATATTATGATCTTTGTCACGCTGAAATCTGAGTGTGGATTTGGTTAGGCAAGAGATATCTAAAATATGAAAATCTACCCCGAGATTGGTGCTCATGCTTCATTAAAATTCCATTGTTTTTGCTTAGAAAGAAGAGAATAATCCAGCAAATCTCATTATTATTTAATTAATCCACCCTAAAATTATGAATGCAAATCATAAATAAAGTAAAAAGGTAAAAGGGCCTTAGAAGAGATAATAATAATAATAAAAATAAAACTAGACTTTAGAATAGTAGACTTGATAAATAATTTAAAACAACTTATTTAAATCTTAATATGATAAAATAGACTAATAAAAATAAAAATCTATTTTAAATATATTAAATAAGTAAAAATAAACGGACTAATCAAATAGTGATGTTTTGATTATAAAGAAACAATCAAATGAGATCGACCTAAAAATAAGAAACAATCATGATAACATATCTTGAAAACAAGCTACACATTTTTTAATTAATAAAATAATCTAACATCATGTGCATACAAAATAATATTGTAGTACCCACCAATCACCATTATGAAAGAATTCAAACTTTGTGAGTCATCTATGAAATATCCATGTCTGATTCTATCAATCAAAGTCATTTTCCTTAAATAAACCAACAAAATTCTACATATTCACTGGATGTCTGTCAGTACAAATAAATTGAAGAAAAATAAATCAACTTTCATTAATTAGTTTGTCAATCCACAAAGAAGACACCTAAAAAAGACATCTCAAAAAAAAAAAAAAAAATGAGAGAGAGAGAGATGATTCAAGTGAACCAAATCTCTTTTACACAACTCATGATGATTAAGTTAACCTTCCAACTCTAATCTAAGAACAAAATTCTTCTTTTTTTTCGCTTAGCAAACTCCGATCCAGAAAATAGAGAAATTCCTAATAGAAAACGTTTTTTAAATGGATCTTACTCTGTGTGATTCATATTAATCACTGGATCCTGTTTGACATGAATTTAAATTAATCAGAGCCAGTATACTAACATCTACATGAGAGGGCTATTGAGAAGTCCATGCCAAGAAGATCCACCAACTCCATTCCACATTCTTCTAGTTGAATCAAAATCAGCCATATTAATTCCTTCTCCATTAATTTGCCATGGAAATCCCCACAAAACTCTGTTGTGATCACCTTGATCTTTAGCCATGTGGCACATCTCTTGTTTAACTGTGGTCATTGTTGTAGATGTTGTTACACCACTGCTTATTTCTTGATCATAATTATGCATTAATCCCATTTCTTGATCATTGTTATTCACCCCTAATCCACCATTTTCCACATTATGTAATCCAATATCCCCATTAATAATATTCCCAACACCATAGTACAAATTTTGTTGATGAATTAATCCATTCATTGGATTATTATTCTCAAGAAATCCAGTATTACCCCTAAGTGCATCAAGAAATATTCCACTTGGATTTTCATTGCACATCATTGAAATATTACCATGGTTCTCAAACCCCAATTGCCCATTTCCTTGTTTTTGGAGCCTAGCAAATGCTAAGCTCAAATCAGTAGAATCATAGGGAAATGGATTATTAGGAGTGTTGATAATGGAATGTTGATCTTGGCTACTAATACTACTACTTCTTGATGATGATGACCTTTTATTCTTCCTACAGCCTCCTCCTACTGGAACATTTCTTAATGTTCCTCCTTTGGTCCAATATCTTCTACATGATTTGCAAAAGTATCTTGGTTGAGAGAGACTATAGTTGTTGTAGTAGCAAAACTTGGTGTTGGAAGAGTCACATCTTGGACAATTTATTGCTTGCTCTGGTGGCTTTGGCTTCTTTGGATCTTGTTGTTGTGGCTTTGTACTCACCAACATACTTTCTAGGGTTTGAGAAGACAATTCCTAAACAAAAAAATTAAACTATAAATATCACACACACCAAAAAAAAAAAAACATTGTTAAGAACTATTAGCAATATATTTTTGCTTCATATATATGCCTTGTATCTTAATATTTTCCTATCCTACTTATAATACATTTCTTTGAACCAAACATCTTATTTACCTCCAAGACTCAACTTATAAGATTAACTAGATATGTTGTTGTAATTAGCGAAGCAAAGAAACAACTTTATTGTTATAATTGATGTATGGATGCCTTACTTTTACATTCAAAAATCAAATCTTTAACTTGAAAAGCAACATAATTTTCTTAATGAGATGAGTGACTTTAAATTTGTAAAGGTCAGCTAGCATCCATTTAATTAATTTGTTCTTAGGCTATATTATAGCAACAGTCGTGAAAGAAAAGAAATTTACAAAAATTAGCAAAAATATTAAGAGTATAGACTACTCTCCTTAGGAGTAAAGCACATAAAGTAGGTCTTTTTTGGGGGGTATTTCAATTCATAGAATAAACTCTTTTTTGGGGTAAAAGACTCATCCATATCAAGATTGTTAGAATATTTTTTAAAAAAAACAAAATCTCAGAGAAAGGAAATAGAAAATGAAAAAATTAACACATAAGAAAGAAATTGAATCAAAAGAGCTCCAAGAAAACTAATTGACATAACAACAAAAGAAATTAAACCATCATTACTACTACTAATACAACTTCATTAATTTACCTGATGATGCTGATGATGTGCACTAGAGGGATCCATCACTAAGTACAGCTAGAAACAACACAAAACTTAGAGCTTAATTAAAACTTAATCCTCCTCCAAGATGGCTTGAATTTTTTTTGTTGGTACTTAATTGATCTCTTGAATATAAGCACAAGGGAAATTTGAAGTTTGCTAAGAAAAGTAGTAGAAATTATGAAAAAGCCAAGAGAGAACAACTTGTGAGTGCCTCTTTCTCAAACTCAACATATATATATAAATGTAGAGAAAGTAGAGGTGGG